>NC_091189.1:11127533-11196773 GCF_040958095.1 Procambarus clarkii
GTGGCTCTACAGTAAGGCGGTGTCCTCTTGGCCTTGAGATCCTTTTAGTTCTGTCTTACAACATACAGGTGGCTTCGTCCTCTTGTGCACTGAGACTGTAGTTCAGTAGTTATGACATCGTTGCTCTTCTAGTTCCGACATTGACACTTCTATCAACTTTGATGGCGCCATGTAAGACACACGTCCATCTTCCTTGTATCACAAAGATGGCGGTCACAATATACGATCGTCAAGACCTAAAGTCCAAGCTAGTTAGTGAGCGTTATTTAACTGCAGTGTACAGTAATTCAATAAGGCGGCGGTGCTGACTGAAGCAGCACCGCCTCGTCTTATGTGTGCCCTAAATAAGCTAAACATTGACTCCAGGGGAGCGAGGTCTAGTTCATTCAGGCCCACTTCTGGCCTCTGAGGCTCAGGATGAGAGCGTGGCGCTCAGGTGGTATACTTGGCTTACCTAACACTGCTTACCAATCAGTGCACACACACACAACAGTGACTACGGCGGAGTGAGTCTAGCTCACCTGCCCTAGTTGTTCCTGTTGAGTTATACTGTAACTTGCTCTCAGTCGAATTCTTCGTCGAATCTGGCCTTAAAGTTGTGGATAGAGGTGGCTTGCACAACTTTTTCTTTGAGTGCAGTCCACTTGTTGCCCAACCGTACAAGGTAAGAGCATTTCCTTATATTTCTTAGACTCTTTTTGCTTTTCTAATTTCTACTTCTATCCTCTTGTCCTACATTTTCTCAACTTAAAAAGGCTATCTTGTCTATTCCCCTCAGTATCTTGTATATTGTGATCATATTCACTCTGTTTATTCTCTTTTGTGTTCTGACTACTATGATTTATTTAGATGTATCTTTATCTTCTTATTAAGCTAGGGGGCTGGTGAGGAAGGGATAGGGCTGAAGGGTTACGTTGGTGAATGGAGAGTTTTGTTGGAGGGAGAGACAATAGACGTGGTGGAGGTAGAGGGGGTGGTGGGGGGGTGGTGTTGGAGGAGGAGGAAGGGCTCTGAGGAGTTGAGGCAACCTGTTGGGTGGTGATGGGGGATTATAGAGATCAGTGGTGGGTTATAATAGTGCATAACATAAGAGCGGCGTCGGTATTGCATTGGTTTGTATTGTCTCGCCTTCAGCCCTCTTGGTTCTCACTTAGTGGGCCAGCCAGAGGCTTAGGGCCGCGCAGGAATATCCCTGCAAAAAAAAAAAAAAACTCTTAGTCATTCCGGCACTTGTGGTTTTCTGGTGTGTGTGTGTGTGTGTGTGTTGTGGGGAGGTGTGGTGAAGGTGTTTATGGGCGAATTGTGGGGGGGGGGAAGAGAGGTTTAGCAACGTAACCCATCCGCGACTCAAGTCCATTCCATCCAGCGGTCGACCCCACAGACGCATTCATAAATTTTAACATGCTGTTCATTCAAAACAGGAATTTTCTCAAATATAAATTAATACGTCCGAGAGCATCCCAGACGCTGCCTTATATACCTATATAACAGTTTAAGCTCAAGAGTATAAGCTTAACAGGCGAGACCAAAGAGTTGAAGCTCAACCTCTGCAATATACAGTTAGTACCATAGGCTTATTTTGCAAGGATGCAGGCAGGGAACTTTAGGGTAAGACTGTGTGAGGAATTCTCCCACTTTAATGGAATTTGGCTGATGGTGCAACACACACTTATCTCTAGTCCACACGCTGCCCTCAACTGTGTTCCCTGCCCCGCCCACCAGGTCCTGTGGGAGACAGTGCCAGAGGTGTGTATCCTAGACCAGCTGAGAGCACCACCTTCCCTGCTGAGTCACATTTATCTCATGACCTGTAGCCAAGAAATGAACCAATTAAGGCAGCAGAATACCACATGGACTGTTAGGCTGATAATTGTTAACTGGTTGTGTCGGAGAAAGTAACAGAGATGAAAGAAAGAGCGTAACAGTGGAGGGGAGGGGGGGGGGTCATGAGACTGAACTCTTAAGATCTAGGGCATCTTGTGACTGTAGTACCAAGATGAACAAGGTTTCCTTCATTTGAACACTCCCCTTCCTTTCAGTATTTACCCGGTGGTGGACTTTTGAGACAAGATGTCTATTTCTGGGGTTAGTTATTTGAGGTTTGGGTTTTCGGTGAGGTGGCTTCAAGTTAACAAAAAAATAATAACCTTGAGACCATGAGTGAGTGTATAGGCCAATACAGTTGCCAGCTTGATACATGGGCTGGCATTACGGGCTACTCATGCCCGTGCCACCTCTTGGGTGGCTTAATCTCCATTAATCAATCAATCAATGGGCTGGCAATTACCCTCCTTGGTTTACACTTCCCCCAACATCTAGGGTAGCCGAATGAATGAACAGTGAAAACATCACCCTTCCACCTGGCCCACACTCGCGAACGTCCCCCACATTCCTTAAATTCTAGAGTTATGACGTCAGCTCTCTGGCACGCTTGAACAACAGGCCATGTGATCTCAAATGGTCAGTGACGACTGAAGGGTAGGCGAGGCCTCGGGCAAAACCTCCTCCACCTGTGTTGCCCAGTAAAGGGGGACCCAATTCCAAGTGTCAGAGTGTGTCTGAACAGTTCCCAGGCCTAGGGGCGAGGTCATCCTTGGTGATTCGTGGAAAAAGTAAGCCAGGGGGGGGGGGATTTGAAGGAGTATGTGCCAGGGATTAGAATTAGAGAATTAGTGTTTTGAGCCAGGAGTGTGAGGGGTTCTTGTGGGGGGGGGGGGGGTACCAGCTAGGTGATCTTGGATTACGTCACTTACAGAGCAGGTAAATCCTGTTCCCATCTTAGCAACATCTTTAAGCTTGTCATTTCCATTGTCTATTAGGAATGTTCGAGTCCAAGGTTGTCGTAATGATGGGCGGGTCAGTTAAGGCCCTTGAACATCCCTTTATAATTATTAATGATTCTTTAATGACTATCTTATTAATCCCTGCTCACATTAGTGAATAATTGGGGGTTCAATTTGTGCGGGTTATCAGTCGAGTTTCCATACCACGGTAGTCGAATATCAGGCAGTTTCAGCTAAGGTGATTTGGCTTCCTCCGTGGTCAATGAACGGTGATTACTGAAATAGCTCACAGTAATTAATCAAAAATAATTAGAAGCTCATTAATCAGAGGGGATGGCAGCAAATTTTAGCTTTAATGACAAGTGGTGTGTCCTATTAACATGATTTTCAATTCCCCGTGTTAATAAGATACAGCGAAATTCAGCATTATATCTATTGGTAGCGTTATATTTCCAGTTATATCTATAGAACGAAAGAGCAATGTAAAAGGTCTGAGAGTAATCATATCAGAAGACCTTACTTTTAAAGAACATAACAGAGTAGCTGTCACAACTGCAAGAATAATGACAGGTTAGATAACAAGAACCTTTCAAACAAGAGATTCTATACCGATGATGATACTCTTCGAGACAATACTTAGTGTCAGTGGATTAGTGGATTCCTCTCGGGGGTAGAATAGTGTTGCACAATAGTAGTCCCATTCAAACCCGGAGAAGTTGCTCACCTGGAGAACATGCAAAGATCCTTTATTTTAAATCATTATTCTTTGGAGCGCAGGCGAGAGATACGTAGTAATCTACACTTGAAAAATATTAAGAGGGACTGCTTCCAAATCTGCACAGGCGAATAACATCACTGGCGACCAGGAGGCATGGCAGGATGTGCAGAATAACTCCTTTGAAAAACAGAGGAGCAATAGGCATGCTGAGAGAACTTTATCAATATCAAGTGGCCAAAACAGTTAAACACGCTCCCACTACACACATGGTGCATACCCCTTCATGTGGTAGTAAGTGTAGTGGTGCATTCCCCCCCCCCTGTGTTAGTGGGGGTAGTGGTGAGTACCCCTTCCCAGTGATGGTGGAGTGGTCGTCCCTCTCCCCCCACCCTTCATCCCCCACCATTACCTTACAAGGGGAGGGGAAGGTGCTGACCTGAGCGCCTGGGGGCCGCCCACTACGACAACCGCCCCAGTGAGTGTCATTCATCAGCTTAAACTGAATTCTTCGGGAATGAACCTTTTTAAAGCAGCAGCAGCAACAGCTGGCGGCGACTGTGACCTTTGGCACGCGTGACGCCTGGGTCACTGCTGGGAGCCTCGCTTTCTGGATTGGTTGGAGCGGACAGTGGGCGGGGCCTACGAGGGCTTATGGGATGGGTGAATGGTGGATGGGGAGCGGGAGGCGTGGTCAAGGACGGGTGGGGACGACCTTGTCAGTTATTTAACACTTGACATGTCGGCAACTTGTTAAGTTATTCAACGTCAGTAGTTATATAATATGGCGTTGATAATTGAGGTGTTAATGGTTTTATCTTGCACTATTTTGTGTTGGAGACGAGGGTGCTAGTGATGGAGACGAGGGGGCTGGTGTTGGAGACGAGGGCGCTGGTGTTGGAGATGAGGGCGCTGGTGTTGGAGACGAGGGTGCTAGTGATGGAGACGAGGGCGCTGGTGTTGGAGACGAGGGCGCTGGTGTTGGAGATGAGGGCGCTGGTGTTGGAGACGAGGGTGCTAGTGATGGAGACGAGGGCGCTGGTGTTGGAGACGAGGGCGCTGGTGTTGGAGATGAGGGCGCTGGTGTTGGAGACGAGGGTGCTAGTGATGGAGACGAGGGCGCTGGTGTTGGAGACGAGGGCGCTGGTGTTGGAGATGAGGGCGCTGGTGTTAGAGACGAAGGCGCTGGTGTTGGAGACCAGGGCGCTGGTGTTGGAGACCAGGGCGCTGATGTTGGAGACGAGGGTGCTGGTGTTGGAGACGAGGGTGTTGGAGACGAGGGTGCTGGTGTTGGAGACGAGGGTGTTGGAGACGAGGGTGTTGGAGACGAGGGTGCTGGTGTTGGAGACGAGGGTGTTGGAGACGAGGGTGCTGGTGTTGGAGACGAGGGTGTTGGAGACGAGGGTGCTGGTGTTGGAGACGAGGGTGTTGGAGACGAGGGTGCTGGTGTTGGAGAGGAGTGTGGGTGGTGTGGATAAGTGTTAAAGGAGGTGGGGGAGGTGGAGTGGACCTGATCACAGCTGAGGAGTGGGAGGCAGCAACACGCTGTGCTTCACTATTATTCATTTCTGGGCCGCTACAAATAGAGGAAACAAATTAATTGATCGACGCGACGAGTGGGCGCTAGGTCAGCCGGGCTCCTGAGAGAGGGGGGGGGGGCGGGGGGTGTCAGGTCACAGCAGCTGCTGGGGTGGGGGGGGATGATGGGTCAGTAGGTGAGGCCAGTCTTCAGTGCCGGCCAGAAGGCGATCTGGGGAGTATATAGCGTACCCACCTCGTTTAGTCTTCTAAAAAAAAACTGTCTAGTATTATATCCTGTTTAGACCGCGTACTGAGACTGCCGCCGTAGAAATATTTTGTTTCATAAACTTGTGAAAATGCGTTGTGGTGTGGGCGATGAATAATTTCTGCTGGATTTAAAGACAGAAGGAGTGTTCGAGGCGCTGCTCCTGGCAGGTGTGTGCGCGTCGACCGCTCACCTGTGCTAAGGTGCCTGTGTTGGTCAGTCGTCAAGCTCACCTACACCAGAGGGAGAGACTGCCACTGTTCCCTCGCGTCTGACGCTGACATACACCTGGTGCATGGATGTTCCCGGCGTCTGCTGGCACGATGGGACTCCGTGACGAGGGGATGATCTACCTGTTGTCGTGTTCCCGTCGTGTTGCCAGAGCGGCCACCCATGAGTTCAGTGTTGACGCACGTGTTAGCCCGAGGAGGGCGCCATAATTCGTCATGATGTTGCCGGAGCCACAGAGGGCGGCGGACGCCAGCTTAAAGATGATCCGAACCAATTCTGAAACGTCTAACTTGCGGACTTCACGGGAGAAGATAGGGTTAAGGGGTCGTAGCAAGAGCCTGAGTGTGAGGTTCGCTGACGGTGTGAGCCCCGGCAACGGCAGAAACAAGCCCAGTTGTTCGGTGCTGGTGCCTCCACATCACCGCATCTCCACGGTGTACACGGACAAGGAGCACTATGCTATGGTGCAGGAGGAACCCATGGAGGTAATAGAGGACTCCGCGGAGACTGCCTCCATGCACAGCGGCAGCAGCAGTAGGAGCGGCAGTGGGCGAGGGTGGTTCCGTGGGCGCCATGGCAGCCCACCGCCACCTCACCACCTCTCTCAGACCTTCCATCATTCCTCCCTCGAGCTGTCGTCTCCCCAAGTTTCCGTAGAGCGTCGTGAGTCGCGAGTCCGCATGTTGCTCAAGGGGGTCGGATCCTTCTTCCGCTACAGCAAGAGGAAGTTCCGCCTCACCTCGGTAAGTCGTCCTCGGGTTGTTATTCCTGTGAGCAAACCAGGTAAGTTAATTTGGCGGTGACACATGATACCCTTCGAGATAAGGGCGTAGCGTGGGGAAAATCGATACCCTTTGTTTGCAGGTGTCAAGAAGCGCCATTCCATTGACAGGTGCTCACCCTCACCAACTCCAATGTTTTGCCTGCTATCAACACGTGTTCTTTCATCACTCGCTTTCTCCTCTAAGCGTGAACTTGGTAATTTAGAAAGCCTATCCTATTTTAGAAAGCCTAGCCTATGAATTATGTATTGAAAAGGAACAGAAAAAATACTGAAGTACATCACTTTGCCCATGAGAAAGGGGCAAAACTGTGTATCAAATATATTCAAAGTTAATAAGTATTTTCTCGAGTGATTCTGCTTGGCAGTATCTTACACTCTCCTAAAAGCTATTGGCCAACCAACGTTTACCACTGATCTTTTTAAATTTCCATTTGTCCGATTTGAATCCATTGTTACGGATTCGGTGTTGATTTAATTATTTCAACATCTTGTTTATATCCAGTTTATTTATTCCTTCGATTTATGTGTTCCGTCAACCATATCTCTCCGTCGCTCTGCGCCTTGAAAGAGAACGTAACTTCAGTGATCTTGTTCTGTATACGTAACAAAGGATTATTAACTTTGACAATGAAGAATGCCAGATTAACTTTGTTGTCATTCTTCGTTCGTTCTGTTACGTATTGATTATAAACTTCTTTTCTGCTGTGTTACTGAGCTCCTTCGAAGGAAAATATGGTTGCCGTCCTCAGCCATTGTAATTTCAGTCTAAGAGCTGATTGTATACTTGTGAAGGTCAGATAATGACTCCTAGATGCTTCAGGCCTATTTAATATATATAATGGAACTTAAAATGTCGTGAGAAGAAAAAGTTATACTTAAGATGCAAATCGTTTTGTGAGAAGTCTCTTGAATTGTTGAAGTTATAAACTCTTGAAGCCGCAAGGGAATGATAAGCTTGCATCCAAGAGAGCATAACACAAAAAGGAAACACTGCAGTAGGCTTATTGAATTATGAAGAAGCCTATTCACATCTATTTCATACACTAAAATTTCACATTTTCCTTGGGATGCTAAATTTTATCATTTGTTTCCATTGTTAGGAGTTCCATCTTAACTTTGCTTATGTCCCATTTGTTTCAGCCTGTATTTGTATACCTCATAAAAAGCCTCCTGATGTTGAGGCTTGACAAGCCTCAACCTCCTGCTCAGTCAAGCAGGTTGACTTAAGACATGTTGCGTTGGAAGACGTCAGTCCTGTAGAGCAGTAACGGGAACCACAACGTAATACAGATAACTAACGTCACAATAACGCGGTAGAAACAAAACCCAGCGTACTGGAGGAGATTTCCAGCTAGTTTAGGCTATTCTGGATTTAAAGATCCTATATTTGATATTAACTATAAATTTCAATTTTGTTGATAATTTACTATAAATCCATATTTCAATAAAAATTAAAATTTTTGTTGATATTAACTATAAATTTCAATTTTGTTGATAATTTATTGGTTGATGAAGACTTCGTTTCAAGTAATTATCTTCACCGTACTTTATAAACTCTAATAATAAAATATAGTTGTCGAAGAACCAGATTATAACTTCTTTTTTTTGGGCAAAATGCATCAGGAGCTTTGTAACACAACTAAGGTGATATCACTGAAGAATACTCCACGAACATAATTTAGATAAGGTTCAGTTGCATATAAAAGTTATCAGGAAGTTTCTTTTTTTTCGTGCTGGTCGTCAATTATATCACTAATATTTTCTAATATTGATGCATGACACTAATACATACACAAAATATGAATACTATATTTTCAAATAACCTGTAACCCATCCCACCCATGAAATGCCTTCATGTTGACTCTTCGAAGGTCGGGACAAGGTCCGGGATGGACCAAAAGTCATATTCCCTTCCTTCCATGTGTAGGTTGAACGATTTGTTTCATCCACGCTCTGGTGACTTTTTCCTCGACATTATTTACAACAATTTCACGGTTTAGCTCGATTTATTAGGTTTTTATAACTTAATAAGATCGGGACGCGACGTGACTTGCCTCCTTGTTAGTGTCATCGCTGAATTTGTATACTGTAGAGCGTGGGGCTGTTATAGATGTTGTCAAGGTTATAAACGGCCCTAAAACTGGTCCCTGTGGGAAGCTACTTGTTGCCTAGCTACTGGGGTGCATTAAGTTTAGGTCAACAATTCTCGTTACTTGAAGCCTGACAGCTAATTTGTCAAATGTATGATTTTTTTCGCACGCCAAGGTGTGAATATTGACTTAATGATCTCGATATATTAAACTACACGAACTTAGTATAAACAATAATTAAACCAAGTAGTTTACAGGACGCATTTGCTTTGCTCCCTCTGTAAATACTGTCTACCATGTGTATATTATCTACTACTTCCCCCAAATAATTTAAAAAAAAGAGGGTCTGTTCTCGTTGAAAACGCCACCAATTTATTGATTGCAAATAAGGTGCCTTAATTGAGCTCATTTGTACAATCCTAGATCTGCCTCCGAAGAACAAGTCAAGTAGTTAAGAGATTAGTTGGTAAGATGTTATCAGGTGAAGTTGACTGGATAGGCAGTCAACTTTCCCGCACCTCCAAGATGGGGTCTTCAAAATGTATCGTTCTAGATACGGCCGCTGCTAACATCTAGGCCAACTGAACGATAATCAAGAGGAAATGGGGGGGGGGTAATTTATATTGGTCCTTACTCCTGGTGACAAGTTACCCGGCGCTATGTTTGAGAAAGAAAGTGAAGTAGGTAAGTTACTGGTGTCTGAAGCGTTTGTGCAGTATATTTGTCCTGCGGACGTGTCGTTTTTTTTTTGCCTCTTAGGATCGAAGGTTATAAATAGACAAATGAATACAAAAAGCCCTCAAGCTTTCTTTTCCAGCGCCTCAGCGTGGCGATACAGAGGGGAAATGCGCACTGCATCCAGGGTTCCTGCCCGCCATCTGAGGAGCTGGAGGAACTTGACAACCTATGATAACCATCTTTGTAACCTATATGTAACTCCTTTTTTGTAACAAAGTTCAAATAAAGCAAATATATATGTGTACATACAAAAGAATGGGGGTGGTAGGAGAAGATAATATTGGTGTTCAGTGGGAAACCACAAGGTCTGCTCTGAATACTTTTTATTTTCTTCTCCGAGGCTATGGGTCCCCACATTGGCACCAGAGGTGGTACCCTCACAAAAGCATATATATATATATATATATATATATATATATATATATATATATATATATATATATATATATATATATATACAAAAGAATTGGGGTGGTAGGAGAAGAAAGTATTATAGTGTTCAGTGAAAATCCACAAGGTCTTCTCTGAATACTCCTTATTTTCTTCTCCGAGGCTATGGGTCCCCACATTTGCACCAGAGGTGGTACCCGTTTCTATAAAAATTTTTTTTATATATTATATAATATATAAAAAATTTATATATATATATAATATATATATAATAAAATCTACCATTAGTGTTGAACACACTCCCAAACACCGAGTGGCATATATATACTGCCCTTGAGACACACAAAGTAATAATATTCATTGCACGGTTAACCAAATTATTTAAATGTTTGTAGACAATATCTTAAGGGCGCTAGTGCAGGAGGCCTACTAGCCCTTGCTAGGCCGCTTCGTTTACACTCTACTGTGTAAACGAGGACTGTGTCAACTGTGTAAACGAGGACTGTGTCAACTGTGTAAACGAGGACTGTGTCAACTGTGTAAACGAGGACTGTGTCAACTGTGTAAACGAGGACTGTGTCAACTGTGTAAACGAGGCACGGGCAAGGTCTGGAGAGCTTGCCCGTGCCGCAAGCTCTCCAGATGGTTTGCGTCTGATTGCGTAGATTGCGTCTGTGATCCTAGATAGATTGCGTTTCTGATCCTAGATAGATTGCGTCTGTGCTTTTAGATATAGTTTGTATGTAATTTAATCATTAAACTAACTTCTTCCAGGCATATATGTAACTGTTTGCAATCATTTCATTCTTCTTCTTTTTATATTCCTCTAAAGTTCAGAAGTTTCAAATTTTAATCAGTTATTTTATATTGTACTCTACTGTTACGTAGAGATTTACTCTGCTGGAGTTATTGCCTCGTAGCAGTACACGCGTTGTTTCTTAGAGTCGAGAGTACCTGTGGTTACTCCCAGTACGGAAATGTAGCCACTTAATCTCTTGAGGTGTTCTTCCAGTCTTCATAGAGCGAGGCGAAGGAGACTGGTGGCGCCAAAAAGGGAGCCCCTGTCTTGAGATGGGTTTGAGGCCTCTGATTTAGTTCTCAAGTGATAATTCTTCGCCTGGGTGTTGCAACGGTGAGGTGTACTCACCTAGGTGTGGTTGCCTTTTTTTTTGGTCCCGCCTCTCAACCGTCAATCTTGAGGTTATCTTGAGATGATTTCGGGGCTTTTATAGTGTCCCAGCGGCCCGGTCCTCGACCAGGCCTCCACCCCCAGGAAGCAGCCCGTGACAGCTGACTAACACCCAGGTACCTATTTTACTGCTAGGTTACAGGGGCATAGGGTGAAAGAAACTCTGCCCATTGTTTCTCGCCGGCGCCTGGGATCGAACCCAGGACCACAGGATCACAAGTCCAGCGTGCTGTCCGCTCGGCCGACCGGTTTCCCCAATCAACTGGTGTACTGATTCTGGAGCCTATTGGGCTCTTATCAAATCTATATTTGAAACTGTATGGTGTTGGGCTTCACCACAAAACTGCCTAATGCATTCCATTGGTGTGTGTGTGTCTGTGTCTTTTTTCACTCCTAAAGTTGTGAGACAAAACACTTTCGGTATAGGTTTTTCTGTTGGGGAAGTTGGCCGGACGAACTGCCAGAAACACTTGCTCATACATCAGTGTTCTGAAGAGCTGCACCACCCACACCACACCCACCACTACACCACCTCCCACCACTACACCACCTCTCACCACTACACCAGCCACGACTACACCACCACCCACCACTACACCACCTCCCACCACTACACCAGCCACCACTACACCACCACCCACCATTACACCACCTCCCACCACTACACCAGCCACCACTACACCACCACCCACCACTACACCACCTCCCACCACTACACCAGCCACCACTACACCACCACCCATCACTACACCACCACCCACCACTACACCAGCCACCACTACACCACCACCCACCATTACACCACCTCCCACCACTACACCAGCCACCACTACACCACCACCACTACACCAGCCACCACTACACCAGCCACCACTACACCACCACCCACCACTACACCAGCCACCACTACACCACCACCCACCACTACACCACCTCCCACCACTACACCAGCCACCACTACACCACCACCCACCACTACACCACCTCCCACCACTACACCAGCCACCACTACACCACCTCCCACCACTACACCACCTCCCACCACTACACCACCCACCACTACACCACCACCCACCACTACACCACCTCCCACCACTACACCACCCACCACTACACCACCACCCACCACTACACCAGCCACCACTACACCACCTCCCACCACTACACCAGCCACCACTACACCACCACCCACCACTACACCACCCCCCACTACACCAGCCACCACTACACCACCTCCCACCACTACACCACCTCCCACCACTACACCAGCCACCACTACACCACCACCCACCACTACACCACCTCCCACCACTACACCAGCCACCACTACACCACCACCCACCACTACACCACCACTACACTACCACACCACCACTACACCAGCCACCACTACACCACCACCCACCCACCACTACACCACCTCCCACCACTACACCACCACTACACAAGCCACCACTACACCACCACCCACCACTACACCACCACACCACCACTACACCAGCCACCACTACACCACCACCCACCACTACACCAGCCACCACTACACCACCACCCACCACTACACCACCACCCACCACTACACCACCACCCACCACTACACCACCACCCACCACTACACCACCACTACACCACCACTACACCAGCCACCACTACACTACACCACCACTACACCAGCCACCACTACACCACCACCCACCACTACACCACCACCCACCACTACACCACCACTACACCAGCCACCACTACACCACCCACCACTACACCACCACCCACCACTACACCACCACTACACTACCACACCACCACTACACAAGCCACCACTACACCACCACCCACCACCACACCACCACTACACTACCACACCACCACTACACCAGCCACCACTACACCACCACCCACCACCACACCACCACTACACCACCACTACACCACCACACCACCACTACACCACCACTACACTACCACACCACCACTACACAAGCCACCACTACTCCACCACCCACCACCACACCACCACTACACCACCACTACACTACTACACCACCACTACACAAGCCACCACTACACCACCACCCACCACTACACCACCACTACACTACCACACCACCACTACACCAGCCACCACTACACCACCACACCACCACTACACCACCACTACACTACCACACCACCACTACACAAGCCACCACTACACCACCACCCACCACCACACCACCACCACTACACTACCACACCACCACTACACAAGCCACCACTACACCACCACCCACCACCACACCACCACTACACTACCACACCACCACTACACCACCACCCACCACCACACCACCACTACACCACCACTACACTACCACACCACCACTACACCAGCCACCACTACACCACCACCACACCAGCCACCACTACACCACCACCCACCACCACACCACCACTACACCACCACCCACCACCACTACACCACCACTACACTACCACACCACCACTACACAAGCCACCACTACACCACCACCCACCACCACACCACCACTACACCACCACCCACCACTACACCACCACTACACTACCACACCACCACTACACCAGCCACCACCCACCACCACACCACCACTACACCACCACCCACCACCACTACACCACCACTACACTACCACACCACCACTACACCACCACCCACCACCACTACACCACCACCCACCACCACACCACCACTACACCACCACCCACCACTACACCACCACTACACTACCACACCACCACTACACAAGCCACCACTACTCCACCACCCACCACCACACCACCACTACACCACCACTACACTACCACACCACCACTACACAAGCCACCACTACACCACCACCCACCACCACACCACCACTACACCACCACTACACTACCACACCACCACTACACCAGCCACCACTACACCACCACACCACCACTACACCAGCACTACACTACCACACCACTACACAAGCCACCACCACCCACCACCACACCACCACTACACTACCACACCACCACTACACCACCACCCACCACCACACCACCACTACACCACCACTACACTACCACACCACCACTACACCAGCCACCACCCACCACCACACCACCACTACACCACCACCCACCACCACTACACCACCACTACACTACCACACCACCACTACACAAGCCACCACTACACCACCACCAGGTGCATGCTCACATCTCCCTTCAAGCCAGGCAAAATATTCAAGCCAGAAAATATACAAATAACTTTTACTGGCCGCCTGGCACCAGTAAAGTATTGGATACTCTGGAACAACTTCCAGACCTATGAGAATGCGCGCACTGGAACGCGCCTGAAAGATGTATCATAATCCCAAGCTGGAAAACACTTGAAACATAGTTCCCATGAAAGTGGTGACCCAATTAGAGAGGTTTGGGTAACCATTTCATTGGTGACCGACTCATCGACCATCTTACTAGCCCCCCCCAAAAAATCCTCTATAGTGCTGATCAGTCAGTATTTTTCCAGGGCTTTTTGTGGTGTGTGGGACGGAAACAGGAAGATAATGTTGCATCAGTCACCCTCAGGCCGCGTGGTGAGGGAAATGTTCTTGAAACTGGTCATCGGTAAATTACAACACAGCTAATACAAATACCACTTGACCCACAACCAGTTGTAATCGCCTCCCCTCTCCCCCTCACAACCAGTTGTGATCGCCGCCCCTCTCCCCCTCACAACCAGTTGTGATCGCCGCCCCTCTCCCCCTCACAACCAGTTGTGATGGCCTCCCCTCTCCCCCTCACAACCAGTTGTGATCGCCGCCCCTCTCCCCCTCACAACCAGTTGTGATCGCCTCCCCTCTCCCCCTCACAACCAGTTGTGATCGCCTCCCCTCTCCCCCTCACAACCAATTGTGATCGCCTCCCCTCTCCCCCTCACAACCAGTTGTGATCGCCTCCCCTCTCCCCCTCACAACCAGTTGTGATCGCCGCCCCTCTCCCCCTCACTACCAGTTGTGATCGCCTCCCCTCTCCCCCTCACAACCAGTTGTGATCGCCGCCCCTCTCCCCCTCACAACCAGTTGTGATCGCCTCCCCTCTCCCCCTCACAACCAGTTGTGATCGCCGCCCCTCTCCCCCTCACTACCAGTTGTGATCGCCTCCCCTCTCCCCCTCACAACCAGTTGTGATCGCCGCCCCTCTCCCCCTCACTACCAGTTGTGATCGCCTCCCCTCTCCCCCTCACAACCAGTTGTGATCGCCGCCCCTCTCCCCCCTCACAACCAGTTGTGATCGCCTCCCCTCTCCCCCTCACAACCAGTTGTGATCGCCGCCCCTCTCCCCCTCACAACCAGTTGTGATCGCCTCCCCTCTCCCCCTCACAACCAGTTGTGATGGCCTCCCCTCTCCCCCTCACAACCAGTTGTGATCGCCGCCCCTCTCCCCCTCACAACCAGTTGTGATCGCCTCCCCTCTCCCCCTCACAACCAGTTGTGATCGCCTCCCCTCTCCCCCTCACAACCAGTTGTGATCGCCTCCCCTCTCCCCCTCACAACCAGTTGTGATCGCCGCCCCTCTCCCCCTCACTACCAGTTGTGATCGCCTCCCCTCTCCCCCTCACAACCAGTTGTGATCGCCGCCCCTCTCCCCCTCACAACCAGTTGTGATCGCCTCCCCTCTCCCCCTCACAACCAGTTGTGATCGCCGCCCCCTCTCCCCCTCACAACCAGTTGTGATCGCCTCCCCTCTCCCCCTCACAACCAGTTGTGATCGCCGCCCCTCTCCCCCTCACAACCAGTTGTGATCGCCTCCCCTCTCCCCCTCACAACCAGTTGTGATGGCCTCCCCTCTCCCCCCTCACAACCAGTTGTGATCGCCGCCCCTCTCCCCCTCACAACCAGTTGTGATCGCCGCCCCTCTCCCCCTCAATACCAGTTGTGATCGCCTCCCCTCTCCCCCTCACAACCAGTTGTGATCGCCGCCCCTCTCCCCCTCACAACCAGTTGTGATCGCCTCCCCTCTCCCCCTCACAACCAGTTGTGATCGCCGCCCCTCTCCCCCTCACTACCAGTTGTGATCGCCTCCCCTCTCCCCCTCACAACCAGTTGTGATCGCCGCCCCTCTCCCCCTCACAACCAGTTGTGATCACCTCCCCTCTCCCCCTCACAACCAGTTGTGATCGCCGCCCCTCTCCCCCTCACAACCAGTTGTGATCGCCGCCCCTCTCCCCCTCACAACCAGTTGTGATCGCCTCCCCTCTCCCCCTCACAACCAGTTGTGATCGCCTCCCCTCTCCCCCTCACAACCAGTTGTGATCGCCTCCCCTCTCCCCCTCACAACCAGTTGTGATCGCCTCCCCTCTCCCCCTCACAACCAGTTGTGATCGCCTCCCCTCTCCCCCTCACAACCAGTTGTGATCGCCTCCCCTCTCCCCCTCACAACCAGTTGTGATCGCCTCCCCTCTCCCCCTCACAACCAGTTGTGATCGCCGCCCCTCTCCCCCTCACAACCAGTTGTGATCGCCTCCCCTCTCCCCCTCACAACCAGTTGTAATCGCCGCCCCTCTCCCCCTCACAACCAGTTGTGATCGCCTCCCCTCTCCCCCTCACAACCAGTTGTGATCGCCTCCCCTCTCCCCCTCACAACCAGTTGTGATCGCCTCCCCTCTCCCCCTCACAACCAGTTGTGATCGCCTCCCCTCTCCCCCTCACTACCAGTTGTGATCGCCTCCCCTCTCCCCCTCACAACCAGTTGTGATCGCCTCCCGTTCCTGCCACCAAAAACTTCATCCGGTTTTAAGCTTTAAAGGTCCAAAATTATTGCCATAATATAAAGTTATTGATTTTAAGAGAGTTTTAAGCTCTGAGTCCTAATGGGATAAGATATTATGTAGTTCATTGCCGGCACTGTTATAGGAAGGTGGTTGTTGGTGTCTGGTGTGGCTGTGTGGTGTGAGGGGGGGGGGGACAGTGTTGGTGCCTGGTGTGGGTGTGGGGGGGGGGGGAGTGTGCAGTGTTGGTGCCTGGTGTGGCTGCGTGTTCATTGTTCCCCCCTCCATTAAGCTCCCCTTCAATGTTTCTGTTTCCTCACCCCATCCTCTTCCATTTTACGTCCATTCTTCCCCTCATATACTATCTCATCCTCCTCTCCCTTTTCCCCTCACCTTCCCAACTGCCTGTCGCCCTCTCACCCTCTACCTCTCCTCTCTACCTCCCTTTCCGTTTCACTTCATCCCCAGTATCAGTGCCTTTGTATCAATGTGTTTTAGATCAAAACCTAACCTGAAGCTTACCGACTGGCTTCGGTATCTGTGAGACCAACAAGCTTAATTGAAAACTCGATTATCAACCAATTCACGCTTCATCTAAGAGAATAATTTATTGTTTCTATGGAATTTTTACAGCTGAACGTTTTGTGTAGGCCTTAAACGAGTTGGTGTGTGGGAAAGGTTACGAGAAGCCCGCATAGCAGGTGGGTGTTGGGAAGAGGAAGTATGAGAGGCTATAAACCCGGATGGTGTAGAGTTGTGTGGGCCTGACTCGCCTGAGGCTACTTTCTATCCCAGCGTCACCTAATTCCTGGCTTTTTTCTTCATCGTCAACCTGTATGGGATGGATGGTCGAAGCTGAGGCGTCTTGTGGGTCGCGAAGGGGACCACAAGCACCTCCTGATTATATAATAATAATAATAATAATAATAATAATAATAATAATAATAATAATAAATATTGTGATGAACCTGGTCGCCCACGCCACCTGTCCACATTTTGGGCAGCCCGCGTCAGAGAAACATGGTCTGAAACACGCCCAACATGTTCGAAAATGAAGGCAGTAATTGGTTGAAATTATAATTAACATCGCAAGGGGAAATGGAGTGTGGCGGGGGGTAAAATTGCGTGCGGGGAGGCGGCGGGGGAAAAATTGGTGGCCTGATGAAATGAGTGTGTGGTGGTGGTGTGGGGAAATAGGGAAAGGTGGTGGTGGGGGGGGGGGAATAGGGAAAGGTGGTAGTGGTGGGGGGGGGGGGAATAGGGAAAGGTGGTGGTGGTGGTGGTGGGGATATTGGTGAAAGATGTTAGCATCAGTATTGGTCCAGTCCCTATTATATTCTTCACTACCCCGACCCCTCACAGTGTTCAAGAGAGAACTGGATAAGCACCTCCAATGGATACCTGATCAACCAGGCTGTGACTCATACGTCAGGCTGCGAGTAGCCGCGTCTAACAGCCTGGTTGATCAGTCCAGCAACCAGGAGGCCTGGTCGACGACCGGGCCGCGGGGACACTAAGCCCCGGAAGCACCTCAAGGTAACCCCCGCCCGCCTCCCCTGGTGTCTTGTCTCTCTATTCTATAATATAGTTGTTGTTGTGTATCTTCTCGCGAATCGACATTTTTATCATTTAATTAATTGCCTTCATTTTTAGATCATTACCCAGAACGGGCCGATAATCCTTTGAAATTACCCGGTTAACTGGTTTACAGGCCAGGTGAGGGGCAGGTACCAGGTACCAGTTGGTGGAGGAGCCTGGGGGTGAATATTATAGTACCTCAGGTATAGGTGTTATGGTTTGGCCGGAAGAATGAAGCCCTTTGGGATTGTTTATTTAAAGTAAAAGCCACACCGACGGCGTTATAAAATCCATGTAAAACATAAGGCACGATAAAACCAAAGACAATTGCAATCTTAATATCAACCGAACACAGGTAATGCTGAATACTATGCCACACTGGATCCTGGACGGTAGGTCACGTGGACTAGGTGGCGGGAAGAAATAATTATTTATCCATATGAGCCGCGAGTACCACCTGGGCGTGTGTCTGTCAGGCCGGCGGCCGGTGTTTACTAGTTGTGTTTACTAGTTGTGTTTTTGCGGGGGTTGAGCTTTGCTCTTTCGGCCCGCCTCTCAACTGTCAATCAACTGTTTTTACTAACTACTTTTTTTTTTTTTTTTTTTTTTTTTTTTTTTCCACACCACACACACACACCCCAGGAAGCAGCCCGTGACAGCTGACTAACTCACAGGTACCTATTTACTGCTAGGTAACAGGGGCACTTAGGGTGAAAGAAACTTTGCCCATTTGTTTCTGCCTCGTGCGGGAATCGAACCCGCGCCACAGAATTACGAGTCCTGCGCGCTATCCACCAGGCTACGAGGCCCCGAGGAAAAAACCCCCGGTCCCCCTCCCTGGAGGTAACGGCCCTGGTTGACCTGCCATTTTCCGAAAAAAAACACAATTCGCAAATTGTTTTACATACTCTCCAATTACTGTTGGGTCTCTCCCCAATTGCTATTGGGCCTGTCATAAATATGATACCTATCGTCGTATTAACGGCAGTGAGGGAACGGAACCCAATCGAGGCGGCTTGGACAATTGGTTATATGTTTCTCATGTTATCCCGGCGGTATAGTAGAGGAGGTGGAAGGTCCGGGTGGTGGTGGCGGCGCCGATGGAACTGATATCGGGGGAGGACAAGTGTGGGTGATCTATTATTTAGAGGAGGCGAATATGGCAGGAGCGGCTCCCCGCGCCAACACCGCCCGCCCATCATCTTTGCAGGGCCCCGCCCTCGTCCTCGATCCCGGCTTCAACACCCTTCCAGGTTATGCCGCACCTTTCGCAGCCTTGCACCCGTCATGGCTGCTGCTGTAGGACGCTGTGTGGATGGCAATAGTCCTGGTGTTTGTGGGTTTAGAATACCCCTTTTGGTCGCTGCTTTCAAAGTTCACTTTTATATTTACAATTTTGAAAACACTTCTGGCGCTCTTTTTCAAGGCCAAACTCTACAGTATTTTCATAATTGATGAATGAAAGTGTCATATAAAAGGGCTAAAATCTACTACCAATGATGTTTGACATCTGAAATTGGATGTTTTGTTCATTGGTAAACCCAATTAATATTTTTTTATCCAACACTCAAACCTTTTTGTGTTGTAGGGGGTACTTTATTTTTAGATTTTAAATCGAACAAACACTTGTTGCGCTTTTTCACGAATGTTTGGAAGGAGTCGAAGATTGCTGAGCGAGAAGGCACTAAAGCTGATGCCTCTCTAGCACATGGTGAAATTGATTCAAAAGCGTGGCTGCCAGCTGTACCCCTTCTAAAATATCTTACCCTCCAGGAGCGAGCGACTGTCGGCCGCTCCCCAGCCAGTGTGGTACTGTACCGGGGTGGCTGCCAGATGCTCCCTGCCCAGAGTGTCGCATAGTACGTAGGTGGCTGCCAGCTGTCCTCCACCCAGAGTGTCGTACTGTACCAGGGTGGCTGGTCCACCAGGGAGATCCTACCCGTGCAGGCGATGAAGTCCCTGACGGGACCTACAAGGAGGTCCTGGGTCTCTCAACTCTTTTACCGGGTTGACTACCAGCTGTACCCTACCCAGAGTTTCGTACCGTACCAGAGTTGCTGCCACATTGGTTTCATGTTGAATTTAAGGTCCTCAAACGGGACGATTATTTAGGCCACCACAAGAGCTGAATAACTAACCAGAAACTGTACCTGAACATAGACTCGAATTGTAGACGCGCGCACACACACAAGCAGGGTACACCTCTTGGTAAAGATATTACCTCATCTAAAGTTTCATACTGTACCAGCACACAATGTTTTTCATTGGACAAGACACTATGACAGAGTTAATACAAGCGGTCACCGGCCGGTCTTTGTCCCATTTCACTTCTGGCATGACGAAACAGAATTGCCACCTGCTGGAACTGGTACAGTGCTCTATAATTTCGGTATTTACACGAACCTGTCTTCGTCTGCACTCTTGCTAAATAAACACGTATAATGTCGAGAGTTTCTCTTGTTTGTCGCGCAAGTTCAATAAAGTTTTTCAGCAGGCCTTCACCACTGGCAAAGCAAGCAAGCCATCTAGCCATGTCCTGCCTCGTACAGACTCGTTTTCTTTTGCAAGGGATCGGTCCTCCTTATAACCCGTCGCATTATGACGTATACTTTACCTAATGCCAACAAGTGGTAGGCTAAAAAGAGGGAAGCGGCTCGCGAAATTCACATAATGTCCCGTTTTCTGTTGGTGGGTCCTCCGGTAGGTTATGTCAGGGGGCACTTTAGTACGACAGTTTCTTGACGTTGGGGACGCTGGCGAGAACGGGTTGACCTCATGTGTTACAATCTTCCTACAGTGGTGCTACATATGTCTTAGGAGAGGTGAGAAAGAGAGGTGTCCGCAAGTACCTAGACCTCTCCTTTCGTTAGCACCAGCGTTACTTTAGTTTACTTGACAGTTAGCTATGTTAGGTGTCGGCCCTGCTGGGAGCCCCGGCCCTGCTGGGAGCCCCGGCCCTGCTGGGAGCCCCGGCCCTGCTGGGAGCCCCGGCCCTGCTGGGAGCCCCGGCCCTGCTGGGAGCCCCGGCCCTGCTGGGAGCCCCGGCCCTGCTGGGAGCCCCGGCCCTGCTGTGAGCCCCGGCCCTGCTGGGAGCCCCGGCCCTGCTGGGAGCCCCGGCCCTGCTGGGAGCCCCGGCCCTGCTGGGAGCCCCGACCCTGCTGGGAGCCCCGGCCCTGCTGGGAGCCCCGGCCCTGCTGGGAGCCCCGGCCCTGCTGGGAGCCCCGGCCCTGCTGGGAGCCCCGGCCCTGCTGGGAGCCCCGGTCCTGCTGGGAGCCCCGGTCCTGCTGGGAGCCCCGGCCCTGCTGTGAGCCCCGGCCCTGCTGGGAGCCCCGGCCCTCCTGGGAGCCCCGGCCCTGCTGGGAGCCCCGGCCCTGCTGGGAGCCCCGGCCCTGCTGGGAGCCCCGGCCCTGCTGGGAGCCCCGGCCCTGCTGGGAGCCCCGGCCCTGCTGGGAGCCCCCGGCCCTGCTGGGAGCCCCCGTCCTGCTGGGAGCCCCCGGTCCTGCTGGGAGCCCCCGGCCCTACTGGGAGCCCCGGCCCTGCTGGGAGCCCCGGCCCTGCTGGGAGCCCCGGTCCTGCTGGGAGCCCGGCCCTGCTGGGAGCCCCGGCCCTGCTGGGAGCCCCGGCCCTGCTGGGAGCCCGGCCCTGCTGGGAGCCCCGGCCCTGCTGGGAGCCCCGGCCCTGCTGGGAGCCCCGGCCCTGCTGGGAGCCCCGGCCCTGCTGGGAGCCCCGGCCCTGCTGGGAGCCCCGGCCCTGCTGGGAGCCCCGGTCCTGCTGGGAGCCCCCGGCCCTGCTGGGAGCCCCGGCCCTGCTGGGAGCCCCGGCCCTGCTGAGAGCCCCGGTCCTGCTGGGAGCCCCGGTCCTGCTGGGAGCCCCGGCCCTGCTGGGAGCCCCGGCCCTGCTGGGAGCCCCGGCCCTGCTGGGAGCCCCGGCCCTGCTGGGAGCCCCGGCCCTGCTGGGAGCCCCGGCCCTGCTGGGAGCCCCGGTCCTGCTGGGAGCCCCCGGTCCTGCTGGGAGCCCCGGTCCTGCTGGGAGCCCCCGGTCCTGCTGGGAGCCCCGGCCCTGTTGACCAGCTGCGACGGTAACTCTTGCATCATTAAACGGTAATATAACAGAAACATTGAAATAATATGTGTAATGATACATTTGTGATAAAAACGATTTAGATACAATTTAATTTCCTTTGATCACCATTAGTGATGAACATTTTGCGTCACGTCCTGGCCACTGTGCGTCAAAAACATGAAATGTTTATTTATTCATTGTTAAATAACAGCAATAATTACAATACCAATAATTTAGGTGGAGTCAAGTACACAGTATCTTCATTTCACTTGATCAATTTATTACTCTCGGCATCTGCAGTGATTATTGCAATGTGATCAACATGTATAGTGATGATTGCCATATGATCTGCACCACAAGTGTGGTCGCTTTAAGTTATTATGTAGTGAGCGTTTACAGTGACAACACCAGTGGTGGAGGCGTCTGCTGTAGGCTGCTGAGGGCAGCTGTTTGGGTGGTAAACATTGAGCCGGGGAGAGGTGGTGGTGGTGGTATATCCATACGGTCAGGTGTGGCCCCTCCTCGCAGGTGTGGCTGTGGAGTAGCCCCTCCTGCCAGGTGTGGTGTGGCCCCTGCCAGGTGTGGTGTGGCCCCTCCTCGCAGGTGTGGCTGTGGTGTGTCCTTGTCAAATATTTACAATGATGTGACTTTCTTTTATTCTTTAAAACGTTATGTACTTTTTCAATTGTATTTGTCTTGTATTAATATATATATATATTTTTTCCAGGTGAGTGTACCGTGACTTATGCCTAGTGACCCAGATCTTCCTGGTAATGTATTACTGTATTGTATTATAGGATTTTGTTATATATTGTATTTGTTATATTGTATTATAGGTTTTTTGTTATACACTGTGGTGGTGTAGCTATTGTGATAGTGTAGTTACTGTACTGGTGTGGTCTGTGTTACTGTGGTGAGGTCTAGTTACTGTGCTGTAGTTAGTCCTGAACACTGAACTGTCTATGTAAATTGTGCAACAGGTGATTGAAGGTGATTCTCTAGATTATATTTGTTGCAAGACGAAATTCTAAAGGGGAAAAAATGGCATGACAAAATGTGAAATAATGATGATAGTTAGAGCGCAGTCTTTCCCAAAGTTGGCTCATTATCTTTGCGAACGGGATACTTGCAAAGCGAAATATGACTCCTTAAAGTACTTGTACCGCATTATACATCGTTATTGTTACTAGCATTAATGATGTTTGATATTATACTATTTTATTTAGAATAATGGTCCACAGTCTTGTGTCAATATATTCTCGTTAAGCTCAATTAAAGGAAATGTTTTGAATACTAACTAGTTTCTCTGAATCTGACTTCATATCCGGATTGCTGCGCGAACAGTCAGTGTTGTGACGCCGTCCCCTAGTCGTCATTGGTTATCGATTTTTTTTAAGCCGTTCCAGTTTCGTTGTCTTTCCATTTATATTTATTTTCTGACTCCTGCAATTTTTACCGTTCGCGCCCCGAGAGAGAGAGAGAGAGAGGGGGAGAGAGAGAGGGGGGGAGGGAGAGAGAGAGAGAGAGGGGGAGGGAGGGAGGGCGGAAGGGAGGCAGAGGGGGGGCGGGTCGGGGACGCGCGGAAAGCGAGAGTGATTTAGGGCTGAATTCCAAACTTTAGGGTCCATTCCTCGCCCAGGGAATACTGGAATTTTAGTTATTGGTGAAGGGTGTTTCCATGGTGTGGCGGGTGAGTATGCAAAAAAGGGGCTGGAGGTGCCGCCTAACGTTTCCCCCCCCCCTGCTACTACAATTCTTTTTTAGCACAATAAAGACTTTTTTTTGCCGTTGTCAACATTAAACGGATTTGAGCTGTTTTGGGGGGCTTCTGTCTTATAAAAATGAACACCGGTTATTTTATCACTGTTTTTGCCGTTAGTTTCATCACGTCCTTTGGCCGTCCCTCCCCACGGTAGCACGTGAGCAAGGAGTGGTCGAGTCAGGTCAGGTCAGGTCAGGTCAGGTCACGAGCGGAAGTCGTGGAGAGAGTTACCGTATACACTGTAGGGTCACGTACCTGACCATCTTCACCATCTGGTCACCACTTGGTCCGGGAGACATCTCCCGTCACGCAGGGTGCAGTTGCGCCTCCACAGATCTCCAGTATCATCTTTTGATACTGGTAATGGCTCGAAAGGGCCACCACTTACGGGCTATTCATGCCCGTGCCACCTCTTGGGTGGCTTAATCTTCATCAATCAATCAATCACCTGACCTCACTCAGCTTGCCCAGGAGATCCTTGTTTATGACGATCACACAATGCTCCGAAACTAATATTTTCCTCTTTATAAGAACTATCATAATTCAGGTCAAAAAATAATTATATACTCTATAGTTTGCTGTAACTAATATAAATATCATAAATGATAACATGGATATCAAAAAGGGAGAATAATATAAATGAGTAAATAAATAGTAAATGATTTCTTTCTGGCCTACTCAACCAAGGAGGAGCAGCTTAAGGCGGTTACTTTGCCATGGTTCCGAGGATTAACGTCTCTCCGGCATTTGAGTTGGTGGTAGAGTCTGACACTTTTAACCATTCTTCTCTCCTCTTCCTTTCTATAGCTAAGTAAATCTCCCTGGTATGTAGAGTTGGCTGTTTTCATAATGGCGTTCTTTTGGTTTTATTTGCCTGGATCCTCTTAAATGAGAAACTGGGCAGTCTCTGTTGAAGCATTCTTTCTTATTCAATGAGCTCTTACAGAGTTCTGGGTGTAAAAGTTTGCAGCTTTTGGAACATTGACCTGTCTTTGCTTAGACAAGTTTTAAAAATGCTCTATTAATATAAATCAAAAGTAAGCAGAGAATAAGTCATGCGAACATGGCTGAAACAAGTAAATCGATCTCACACATGGCATGGAAGTAACAACGCTTCGGTTTCTCCCTGACCCTTACCAACCTTACTAAGTCACAACTGAGCTACAGACGGAGTCCAAATAAGCCTCCTCTCTTTGTTTTGAGATAAATGAAGTAACCAGAACCTTCAAGCTGGGAAGCTCTTTATTGGCTGCTGTATTTGTAAATAACTGAAGGAAAATTGATATGGGAAGAATTAACAAAGGGTTCAAGATTAACAATTTTTGTCAGGATAGATTTCAGTTCAGAATAAAATGAGAAAACAAATTACAATTTAAGCAAAGGATTTCTTCGAGATTATCCGAGACTAATTTCTTAAACTCCTAAAATACAAAGTAAAATGATATTCTATATATAATTATTATTATTATTATTATTATTATTATTATTATTATTATTATTATTATTATTATTATTATTATTATTGTAGCTAACGATGCATACATGATAGCGTAGGAAAACCACGATTGCAATTAAAATTACGTTTAAATTGCATGTATTTCATATTATCTTCATCTATACCGGTTCTCTGAGTAGACATCATAACTCACTCACTCTCTCTCTCTCTCTCTCTTTCTCTCTAAACATTTAAAGAAAACACCCTTAAAAATGTAACAAGAGACATTTTTGAGAGGTCGAGGGGAGTGAATCGGGACCTTTTGACCAGGCGGTGTAATACCTGGTCGAAAGGGTTTTGTGTCACACTAGGTCCAGGTCACTTTACCTTCTCCCTGCCCCTCACATGCCCCTTCTCTCCCATTAGAGAGAGAGAGAGAAAGAGAGAGAGAGAGAGAGTCCGCAGTACCCCACCCTGTCATGAAAACAAATGGCACCAATTTTCCACTATACACCCTGGCTACTGTGCGACATAGCTCATCCTGGGCCTTCAGCAGCCTCTCCGCCGCTCCTCTACTCTGAAGGTTTTCAATTTCCGCCCTTGGGCCAGACCTAGGCACCAGGGAGCAGTCTAATGCATTAGAGGTCAGGCGCGCCTTCCCACGGAGGACCCGGTTGATGGGTGGAGGCGACGGAGGCCACCACGAGATGCCGCAAGAGTAAAATTTAGTAATGGAAGTTTTATTATTATTATTATTATAGAATTGCAAGCTGCGCGGGCTTAGTGCTTGGACTGGACCCACCTGGTGAAGGGTTGGTGGTGGTGGTGGGAAGGCTTTGACTGTGAATCCGTCTTGTGTTTGTCACGTTCCAAATTATTAAAAGCTTGAAGAAGGGTTGTGTGAGGCCCGGGCGATAAGGATCTTCCAGTCCTCTTGACCCGGGCTCGTGTGTCGCCTTTCCCTTTATATTATTGTATATTTGCCTCCCTACGCCTATTTGCTGCTCCTGTTTTCAAGTATTGGGCACTTCAAGCAGAGCACCACAGGCCATATCAGGCCGGGGGCGGGGTGGCGGGGTGACGCTGAGGCAGAGGGCGCTGGAGGTCGTATAGCCTGCACGATACTCTTAAGGTTATCTATTTTCATTTTTGAGGCTTCGGCCATTATTGGTTAAAGTCTGGCCTCCCAGGAGTCTTCCCGTCTGGCGTAGCCACCAAACGTAATTCTGAAAGGGAATTTCAAGTCCGTTCAAGTTAGCTAGGAAATGTAGATGTTTATCTCTCAGAATGTTTGGTAATATGTTTATTGTTTGTGATGTGTGTATATGTATGTATTAACACGATGTACTGAACGGGGTGAGAATAGCTTGAGCTACCTCATCCCTTTGTGTGTATTTTACCTCAATAAACTTATTTCAATTTCAATTTCAATTTCAAGTTAGCTAGGGCGGTGAGACGTCCTGTGTTATACACTCTGCTTCGGGCTCTGCTATGTTTAGTTTTTTTTACATTTGTAATCTAAGGTGTATGGTTGTCTGATTTACGCAACTTTGTATCATTCTTAACTTTTGGGGCATTTTATAGCTTGTGGATGTCAAGACACAATACCAGGAAGGAAATCTGATGGACAAGTTGAGTGTGGTTATTCTTGGCCATCTCTTGAGAGTGCTCATTGCCGGACATATTCTGAACACCAAAAGAATTCTATCGGATAACATTTGAAACAAAAAAATATAAAAACCTCGAGTGTAATAATCTATTTAAGAACAAGCCGGCTAAGGTAGAGGTCAGCAGTAAGCACTGAATGACTGTGTTTGGATGACCGCCTCACCGGATCAAACAAGGGGGCAAACTCCTCTAAATCCGTCCAACGTAAGATTTAGTGCCGTGAGTGTGTGCAGCCGCCGAGGCCCTCAAGGAGGCAAGAGTTCTCTATGGATGTGAGAGTTAAACCAACACACGGAGCGTTGCCTCAGTATACCAGTCGGGTATACTGAGTATACCAGTGGGGGTATACCTGCAACACACACACACACGCTGCTTCCAGCATCACATGAGCTAAGACACAATGGAGCACCAAGACATCGCTATGGAGCACACCCTACACATGAATGAATGTTGGTGATGTGATAAGTGTGTACTACTGATATGTACCTCTTGCCTGAATGGCTGCCGAGATGTGTTGATGTGTGATGTGCATTGTGAGGTGAGCGCCGTGATTGACAGCCTCCCTACACTTGAGCTCCCTTGAGTAATGGTGTATCCGGACACGCTCACACGGCCAGGAAAAATTAGATTCTATTTTTGGTGGCTTGTACAGAGCGCGTCTGTGTTCAGTTTGTTTTGATTTGCGGCGCTAGGCATGATTCTGGGATAGATACACCTGACTGGTTTTCAGGCAAACATGTGGTAATGTTCAGGTTTATATAAACGTTTGTCAGTCTCATGGTGCATCATGTGAGGCTTAACCCTTACCTGTATGAAGGCCACTACCAGGGATGGAAACGCCACACACACACACACACACACACACACACACACACACACACACACACACACACACACACACACACACACACACACACACACACACACACACGAACGGCATTCAGAAACTTGTGTAAAGAATCATTCAGAACTTTGTATACCACATATGTCAGGCCAATCCTGGAGTATGCAGCCCCAGCATGGAGTCCATATCTAGTCAAGGATAAGACTAAACTGGAAAAGGTTCAAAGGTTTGCCACCAGACTAGTACCCGAGCTGAGAGGTATGAGCTACGAGGAGAGACTACGGGAATTAAACCTCACTTCGCTGGAAGACAGAAGAGTTAGGGGGGGACATGATCACCACATTCAAGATTCTGAAGGGGATTGATAGGGTAGATAAAGACAGTCTATTTAACACAAGGGGAACACGCACAAGGGGACACAGGTGGAAACTGAGTGCCCAAATGAGCCACAGAGATATTAGAAAGAACTTTTTTAGTGTCAGAGTGGTTGACAAATGGAATGCATTAGGAAGTGATGTGGTGGAGGCTGACTCCATACACAGTTTCAAGTGTAGATATGACAGAGCCCGATAGGCTCATGAATCTGTACACCTGTTGATTGACGGTTGAGAGGCGGGACCAAAGAGCCAGAGCTCAACCCCCGCAAACACAACTAGGTGAGTACAACTAGGTGAGTACACACACACACACACACACACACACACACACACACACACACACACACACACACACACAATAGGGGCCTCGTAGCCTGCTGAAAAGCGCGCAGGATTCGTAATTCTGTGGCGCGGGTTCGATTCCCGCACGAGGCAGAAACAAATGGGCAAAGTTTCTTTCACCCTAAGTGCCCCTGTTACCTAGCAGTAAATAGGTACCTGGGAGTTAGTCAGCTGTCACGGGCTGCTTCCTGGGGTGTGTGTGTGTGTGGCGTGGGGGAAAAAAAAAAGTAGTTAGTAAACAGTTGATTGACAGTTGAGAGGCGGGCCCAAAGAGCAAAGCTCAACCCCCGCAAAAACACAACTAGTAAACAAACACACACACACACACACACACACACACACACACACACACACACACACACACACACACACACACACGCACACACACACACACACGCACGCACGCACACGCGCGCACCAAAAAGTGGGAATCATTGTCAACGTCTGTAACATGATTGATAGTTGAACCTTATCACACCAAGGTGAGCCGAGCTATTCCGTCCAAAACATAAAGGGCATGATCAGCTGACCCCCTCACGGCGACCCCCCCCCCCCCCCACCCCCCACCCCCTCTCGCGCGCGGACTTCCCCCCCCCCCTTCACACAAGTCCAATATGAGATGTAAAGTGCCTTGTGTAGTGACTGTTGTGACCCTCTTGTTGAATCACTTGTGACACAAAAGATTATTCATGTGTGTATTTGTGTGGGTGATTAAATATGTGTATGTATATATATATACGTATATATATATACGTATATATATATACGTGTATATATATATATATATATGTACATGTATGTATGAGTATGTGTACATGTATATATAACATTAATAATTTTGTAACTAGTGTTAGTTACAAAAGATCAAAGTTAGTGTCAAACTTTAATCAAAGTTAGTGTCAAAAGATTGTTGTTTGCTTAGCTAAACGAACTAGAGGGTTCAGTTCCTGAACCGATTATGTGCCTCTGTAATCCTTTACACCACCGCCCACGGGATGGGTATGGGGTGCATAATAAAGAAAGAAATTGAATTCGTGTGTGTCAACGTGCACTAGACGGCTCTCAGCTTCATGGCTGGTCAGCTTACAGCTTATCTTGCTTTGTTAAGGCTTAGTTAGCCGCATACGCCTACTGACGTGTTCCAAATTGGACCAAGCAATACACATAATAATAATAATAATAATAATAATAATAATAATAATAATAATAATAATTTTTATTTAGGCAAAGGTACATACATAAAGAGATTTTACAAAGTTTGTTGGCTTTATAGATAGAGCTAGTACATACAATGCCTAAAGCCACTATTACGCAAAGCGTTTCGGGCAGGAAACGGGCACCTTTACATGAGTAAAGGTGAGCGTTTTACAGCGCTCTCCTCATCTTCTTGAGGTTATCTTGAGATGATTTCGGGGCTTTTAGTGTCCCCGCGGCCCGGTCCTCGACCAGGCCTCCACCCCCCAGGAAGCAGCCCGTGACAGCTGACTAACACCCAGGTACCTATTTTACTGCTAGGTAACAGGGGCATAGGGTGAAAGAAACTCTGCCCATTGTTTATCGCCGGCGCCTGGGATCGAACCCAGGACCACAGGATCACAAGCCCAGCGTGCTGTCCGCTCGGCCGACCGGCTCCCATACTAGCAATAATACAGATATAATGTTATTACTGATGTTAGCAATTTAATATTTTTTTGCTCGATATTTTTGGCATTACGTTCTTGACATTAAGTGACTTGACGTTATTTTTGACATTAAAGACCTGATCAACCAGGCTGTGATTCATACGTCAGGCTGTGAGCAGCCGCGTCTAACAGCCTGGTTGACCAGTCCAGCAACCAGGAGGCCTGGTCAGGGACCGAGCCGCGGGAACGTTGAGCCCTGAAATCATCTCAAAGTAACCTTAAATTATAAGCGTTGATGACCGAGTTAAAAAGGGAATAAATTATTGAGTTCATTAGAAACCGGCATTCCTTGACGGTGACGTCATATATATTACGAATGTACCAGCCCGTCCTCAAGCCAGGCTCGCTAAAGCAGCGGCCATCCCCCCCCCCCTCCTCCTATGAAGCATTTCCCAGTTTTTACGTATTTTGCATTAAAATGTTTCTCACATATAAATTATTATTACTATATATTAAAGTTAGGCATAGGTTAGGTGTGTTTTTCTTTTGGCGATTATTTGTATTCTACATCCCGTCCTCGCATACAAAGATCCAAGTTCGTTAATCCAGCCGCCAAACCCCCTGTTTATGAATAAAAAACTGTTTACACACGACTCACAACTGATTTCGTTCGAACACTTCCGAAACAAGTGCTTCACGGACGAATTTTGTTCGAACCACAACGCTGTAAATGCTTCACCCACGCACTACAAATACAAATAATCACCAACAGAACCTAAACACCTAATCTAACCTATGCCTATATATGCACAATATGCTAATATATTATAATATTAATTTATATTTGAGAAAATTCCCGTTTTGAATGAACAGCATGTTAAAATTTATGAATGCGTCTGTGGGGTCGACCGCTGGATGGAATGGACTCGAATTGAGGACAGGTTGGTTGCAAAAGTCTTCACCCTAGAATTGGGTTGATCCTGGGAATCATGGCAGGGTACCCGCCAGGTAAGGCAGCCAGGGGCCAGATTCACGAAAGCACTTACGCAAGCACTTACGAACCTGTACATCTTTTCTCAATCTTTGGCGGCTTTGTTTACAATTATTTAACAGTTAATGAGCTCCGAAGCACCAGGAGGCTGTTTATAACAATAACAAAAGTTGATTGGGAAGTTTTCCTGCTTGTAAACTGTTTAATAAATGTAACCAAAGCCGTCAAAGATTGAGGAAAGATGTACACGTTCGTAAGTTCTTGCGTAAGTGCTTTCGTGAATCTGGCCCCAGAACGCCTTACCTATCGTTTATACTCAGCCCTAAGTATACGCATAATAAGAAACATTAATAGTAATTAATATTAAGTAAAATATAGTTTTTGGTTATACAGTAAGTTAAAATTTGAGGACTGGGGCTTCATGGGCCTCGCAGCCTGGACGAGCTGAGCTTGAGGAAGGGTTGGGTAACTGACGCCCTGCACCTCAGGATCTCACTCACTAAATATTCTGGGTCAAAGTACCACGGATGCGCGGTAAGGTCACGGCTAAGAATCAGAGCACCGGAAGTTTCAAGATACGGGACCGACAACGGAAGGAAATGACTCACATATATATACCTAAGGCCATCGTTAACGGCAGTGCTATCGTTCCCGTTATCTCCCGCGTTACCTTTGTTATCATCGGCGAGGCAGGCGGAGGCCCAGGGTCACAAGATAGCCGACTCCTTGGTTGTGACGGAGTCGGCTCACTCATGCCAGTAATTATTGTTGTTATAGATTCAGCTACTCGGAACAAGTTCCAAGTAGCACGGGCTATGGTGAACCCGTATGCCAGTAATGTCGCTGGGGGAGCTTTTGATAGAGCCAAGGTAATCACACAACCCGCCAGGCACCTCCACGTGTCTTGGCCAGTTTGAATATTCTCTCTCTCTCTCTCTATGCTTGGCACGAGTTCGAACCCTGGGTAAGGGAAGGACTATTCGGCAAATATTCTCCTGCTCTGCTCCAAAGATGTTCTCGATGCTTATCTCTTCGTCCCCTGTTCACCCAGCAGTAATTGAGGGTTGGTTGTAAACCGATTGGTAGATCGTGTTCCAGGAAAGCCTATAGTTGGGATAGGCTCACCCTAGCATGAGCTTTGATAAGGGAGAACTCTAGGCCAAGGGTCAGAAGCCATTTGTTCCTGTACACTTACTTGCAAGAGAATAACGATCTTCATCGTCACACTCCCCACCACCACAACTACTACCACCACCACAACTACTACCACCACCACCACCACAACCACCAACACTACTACTACTGCGACCACGTCAAGGGCGCCTGACAGCTGAGTGGACAACGCTTCGGATTCATAGTCCTGAGGTTCTGGGTTCAATCCCTGGTGGAGGCGGAGACAAATGGTCAAAAAGTTTCTTTCACCCTGATGCCCCTGTTATCTAGCAGTAAAAAATAGGTACCTGGGAGTTAGACAACTGCTACGGGCTGCTTCCTGGGGGTGTGTAACCTCAAGATAACGTCCACCAACGCCGCAGCTACCACTACCACCACAACTATCATCCACATCTAACACTACTAACCACAGCAGCCACCATTACTACCACCACAACTACCACAACCATATTAACACAGAAATAACACCACATGAGACCAGGAGGTATGGCAGGATATGCAGAATACCCGCGTTGAAAAGCAGAGGTGTAACAGGTACTCTGAGAGAGAACTCTATCAACATCAGAGGCCCGAGACTGTTCAACACGCTTCCGCTACACATAAAGGGCCTAACTGGCCGACCCCTCACAGTGTTCAAGAGAGAACTGGATAAACACCTCCAAAGGATACCTGACCAAGTAGGCTGTGATTCGTATGTTGGGCTGCGAGGAGCCGCGTCCAACAGCCTGGTCGACCAGTCCAGCAACCAGGAGGCCTGGTCAGGGACCGGGCCGCAAGGACGTTGAACCCCGAAATCAACACAAAGCAAGGTTACCATTATCACCTAAATCGCGCAAAATTCCTACCCTTCAGGAAGATAAAAATCGCATTGCCTACGGGGGAAAGGAATGGTGCCCAGTCACTTGGCCTGGACGGTACAGCGACGGTCTCGCTTCTCTCCAGGTCAGCGTTCAATCCCCGACCGTCCAAATGGTTGGGCACCATTCCCCCCCCCTCTCCCCCCCTCTGTTGCGTTACATGACTTGCCTCTTGTTGTGCTATAGTGCACGTTCACGCCGAATACCACATTTCAAAACTGCAGCAGGAAATTTATATTAACAGCCGCCGGGTTTTTCTTGGAGATGTTTGTGTTGCAATGTCGCACCTTGAGGGTGTGAGGTGTTGCACAGGTGAGCACTTCCGCCGGTAGGCCCCATCTCCTCCCCTCCCCCCCTCCCCCATGCCTTTCTCCACACCCTGGACGTTCCTCCAGGATATTACCCATTTCCTTGGCCTTGTTGTGTTCTCTTGGTCGAGCCCGGGTTGTCCACTGTTGTGCTTACAGTAAACGGTGCTTTATAGTGCTTTCTCTTACTCTCTCTCCAGACGTGTCCGGTTAATTGGGAGCTGGTGAATGACCAGGTTGTATAATACAACCTGGTCATTGTATAATACAACCTGGTCATTCATAATTGTTTATGATTGTTGATGTTGTTATTCCAGCCCATCTGCAGGCGATGAGTCACAATAACGTGGCTGAAGTATGTTGACCAGACCACACACTAGAAGGTGAAGGGACGACGACGTTTCGGTCCGTCCTGGACCATTCTCAAGTCGAGAATGGTCCAGGACGGACCGAAACGTCGTCGTCCCTTCACCTTCTAGTGTGTGATCTGGTCAACTCCAGCCCATCCTGCTGTTCTGGTAGTACTTATAGTAACGATGAGGACCAGAGTATATATACCGACGTGCAACGAAATTACAAAGTAGAAATCGGTACTATTGAGTTGGACGAACCGGAAAGCTATTTTCAACTTATGTTGCAAAGACAAACTAACCTAACCTAGCCTTCCTAGGCCTAATACACGATATCTGAGGTCTAATAGACGATATCTGAGGCCTAATATAGTACATATGTGTGCTATACTAGGCCTAGGAATATTTGTTTTTTTTTAGCTTCATTTTTTCCGACTCTAAGTGAATAGTACAAAGTTCTACTATCTAATTGCTTAGAACGTCAATCTTTGTACTATGGTGCACATAGTTACAACAATTACTATCTAAACAGGAGAATGGGTTGTGTTATTTGGTGTGGGAGGACATAACATCACTCTCACAACCCTCCATAACAAACCTACGGTGTCAGACTCGACTGTTTTTGTTGCACAGTAAAATGTGTGTTAAATTTGCAGGAGTTGTTTGGTGAGTTTGGCGCGTGAGAGAACAGAGGTTTAGGTTAATACATCCACTTTAAGGTAAGCGAACCTGCCGACCCTCTATTTTTCACGTTATATTTTTACTCTCGTTAAACCGTAAACAATAATGTTTATGTTCGTTGTTGACTCTTTAGGCAAGCGGATGGCACAGACGGCTTTTGTGCTTTGTGATAAAGGTGGTATTGTTTCATATACACGTGTCATGATAGTTCTTTTGTTAGTGTGAAGTAGATAGAATACTAACTGTCTGTAATATCGAATAAGAGGTGGCAGGCCAACCCGGCGCCATTAACCCCAGTGTTGTCACGCCTGGAATACATCCACAGTCATCCATACGGCCTTGTTGTGTTCATATGCTTGTCTGAGGTTGAAGGCTAATGCGGACTAGCCTCATTAAACTTTGCAGGGTGACTGTGTGTAGGGGGAACTGTCATAGGCGGGTCTGGGTCAGTCCCATGGCAGTCTTCATCAAGCCGGGAGAGATGAAATGTTCGGCGCCGAGTCCATAGAGTTATTTATTTAATTAATTGTGTTATAATATTACAGAGTTCACATATTAGCATGCAAACTGCATGTTCTGACGGCATATTTTGTCGTTTAGTAGCTCTCAAGACTTAAATAGTCACACCCTTTTGGGATATACCCGAGCGCTGGCAAGTATACCATATCTTGTGTGGTATATGCTGGAAGGTGTCAAAATGTGAAACAAATATATCAAGATATAATAAAGGAATTGAACCAAGGTCAATTAAGGTAAGGATGTGACTCAAAGGCTGCGACACATCCATGGTTATAATTAACATTGAATGTTATTCAAAGTTATTTGAATGTTCATCAATGTCTTGCACATCAATGGTGTGTTCGAGGCTGCCGGGAGCCGAAGTGTTGTGTAGGACTCAAAAGTCAAGTGAGGGCTTGTCTGGGTCTTGTCACTGGGGATGAGAGGCTCACAAGCTCTGCACTAGGCAGTTCCCAGCCCTTCCCGGCCTCCCTCCCCCCCCCCTTCCCGGCCTCCCTTCCTCTCCCCCTTCCCCTCCCCCTTCCCGGCCTCCCTTCCTCTTCCCCTCCCCCTTCCCCTCCCCCTTCCCCTCCCCCTTCCCCTCCCCCTTCCCCTCCCCCTTCCCGGCCTCCCTTCCCCTCCCCCTTCCCGGCCTCCCTTCCCCTCACCCTTCCCGGCCTCCCTTCCTCTCCCCCTTCTCCTCCCCCTTCCCGGCCTCCCTTCCTCTTCCCCTTCCCCTCCCCCTTCCCGCCCTCCCTTCCCCTCCCCCTTCCCGGCCTCCCTTCCCCTCCCCCTTCCCGGCCTCCCTTCCTCTCCCCCTTCCCCTCCCCCTTCCCGGCCTCCCTTCCTCTTCCCCTTCCCCTCCCCCTTCCCGGCCTCCCTTCCCCTCCCCCTTCCCGGCCTCCCTTCCTCTCCCCCTTCCCCTCCCCCTTCCCGGCCTCCCTTCCTCTTCCCCTTCCCCTCCCCCTTCCCGGCCTCCCTTCCCCTCCCCCTTCCCGGCCTCCCTTCCTCTCCCCCTTCCCCTCCCCCTTCCCGGCCTCCCTTCCTCTTCCCCTCCCCCTTCCCCTCCCCCTTCCCGGCCTCCCTTCCCCTCCCCCTTCCCGGCCTCCCTTCCTCTCCCCCTTCCCCTCCCCCTTCCCAGCCTCCCTTCCCCTCCCCCTTCCCGGCCTCCCTTCCCGTCTCACCTTTTCCTTAAGTCTCCTCCTTTCGTATCATATTTTTACCTCACCTCCCTCTGAAGTACAACATACGGCCCATTCTAACAATGAAGTACATTCTATGTACTATATTATTAATACTACAGACGGTCCATTCAAATGAAGTACAACATACATACCCATTCTAAAATGATAATCTTGTTGTTTTTCTTTCCTCGGAATCTGACAGGAAAAGGGATCTGGGGGGAGGGGGGAGGGATGGTCTTTCTTCACCACCCCCCCCCCTTCTTCTCATCTTCCTATCCCAATGCAGGTATCCCAGGTATCCCATTGCAGTCATCTATCCACAGGTTGCAGTAAGAAACATCCTCAGGCTTACATCTCCAACTTTTTTTTTACGGAGGATATATGATTGTTATGTTCTGTCTCAGATGGAATGTGGGAAAAACACCGGGCAAATCTTCCTCCCTGTTTGGTGAGTTTTCGTATCTCGCTTGAGAATCTCTGAATCTCTTTTTCTGAATTTCGCTGTATAGTCTCTTCACATGCGAAGCGTTTATGAAAAGTATAAATTCGTTTGACAATCGTGTATCAGATTGGCCGCCTCTTCAAGATGTTATCGCCGTAGCCGTCCTTGTTATCTCTGCTCTTCTTTTGTGATAACACACACACACACGGAATACCTGTGCACTCACACAGATATAGTCTATACGACCGTTATTGTGCATAGAACGAGTGTGTGTGGCTTTATTAACCGGTGTTTAGACAGGCTTAAGACAAGCTTGGGTTGTGCAGGTACGTCTCAAAAACCTATCGTGGATGTTGAAAACTTTTATGTCAATTGACGAGATATTTAGTTAACACAATGTGGAGAGCACATGACGTGCAGCGTGGGTATTATGTCTAGTTACCAGCGGCCGGCTGGCTGGCTGTGGGAATGGCCCGCCCTTCAACCAACGCACCCCTTCACCCCAGGACGCGCTACACAGTAGGACAATCAACGTTCACTGCAGTTATTGCAATGAACGTTGGTTTTGTGCTAATGGGAAAATTTCATATTCTGAGCAGCCTCGTTACTGTCGAGCATCAGCATGATCTGGCGTCATTAAATAGGACATTCCTGGTGTTTTGTGACGGCTGGTAAAGTATCGGGTGTAAATTTATGAGTTTGTGGCAACCGCGTTGACCCTAACGTTCGTGTCGGGAGGTCATTAATGGCAACATCCGTCATCCTTCTCCGTCCTCGACGTCTCTGGAATGACGTCAGGCCAAGACTTCAGTTTCCAAGTAGCCAAATGTTGCCCAATTAAAATCAAATATTACGGTATTAATTAATTATACGGTATCATTATGATTGAAAATATGGATAGAAAACGTTAATGTATTTGAATTGAAACCATTTGAATAGTATGCGATGTTAACAAAGGGGTAAGTTTTGTACTTATTAAAATATGTATCTTGGCAACTGGGAGCGTATCAGCGAGGGCTACCCAAGGCGGCAGTATACAGTCAGGCGAGGCTCTCCTGACGGGCGGTCGTCTGCTCTTCTCTGTTGGATAAATACGTTTTTCTTCGTATTCGCGTGTTAAGATCCTGCCAGAGTTTAAAGAACATGATTCGAGATCATTAAGAACTATTTAACGAAGACTGGGGGAAATTCTGAACATCCTTAGTCATCGACACCCAACATAATTTGGAAGTATTCAACATACCAGTGTAGCGGGTGTTGAGTGGCAGGCATATTGACTTTATAAACGTAGTGAATTAGTGAGCAGAAATTTAATTCGTAACTACAAGTGCGGGTTGTGTCTGGGACGTGGGGGTTACTTAACCCAGGACCTAAACGTTCACTAACGAATATGGTGATCTTCACTAGCCTCAAATATTTATTCAAGGTATTTATATTCGGTATTATCTCTTTTTATACTGAGTAAATGCATTATTTCAAGTTAGCAGTGCGCAGTTGCCCGAGAAAGAACAACCCATCCTGAACTTGTAATAATAGCTAGCAGGCCTACATGTCATTTATGACATGAGGCTTCGCTTAACGAAACAGTGGATTTGTTGGTGTTGGGGCCCCTGGCTTGGTGTTGGGGGCCCCTGGCTTGGTGTTGGGGCCCCTGGCTTGGTGTTGGGGGCCCCTCCCTGGTGACCCTTGGGTGGGTGGGTGCAGGGAGCTGCTGCAGGTAAGGTCAGAGTCATGGTAAATGTTTGAGTAACGGCAGGTCCTAAGGACGCTGAATATAATGACGATGATTCAGGGTAAGTAGATATGTGGTTTGGGTAACGGGAGGACTTTAAAAAATGATGAATATATATATATATATATATATATATATATATATATATATATATATATATATATATATATAATACACACACACACACACAAGTAGCTGGTTGTCTGGTAGCGGAGCTTGTTCCTGCTGATGTAAGGAGTTGGTTCAGCTGCTCGTAACCTGGGGGATGCTGCTTGACGTCATCACATGATCTATAATTAACATTCCCGCGCAGATCTGCTCTTCGTGGAACTTGTACCTCTCAATATAACGTTCCATCATGCAGGTATTGCGATACCTTCGCAAGAAAATTGCCAGGTGTACACGCAGAGTGCAACATAATCACGTTGGACCGTCGCAAGAACTAGCTGGTACAAGAGGCAATAAGATCTCCTTATAGAAGGAAAAGTAAAGTATCTGGGAATAATGATGTCAGACGACTTAAGGTTTGGTGAGCACCGAGCTTTTAGACTACATGGAACAGTAGAATTAAATGAATAATTAAATTTCCTCAAGGCATGAAAACACAAGTAATTTTACTAGTAAGAGTATTATAATGGAATCCCAAGATTTGGAGGTTCTCATGATCTCATATTGTCCTGGTTGATTCGCTTAGTTATGAGATCATGAGAACCTTCAAGTCTTGGGATTCCATTATAATACTCTTACTAGTAAAATTACTTGCGTTTCCATGCCTTGAGGAAATTTAATTATTCATTTAATTCTACTGTTCCATGTAGTCTAAAAGCTCGGTGCTCACTCCATTTTCAAAACTGGAGTGTTCTGAAAAGAGGGGAATACAGGGAACATATACGGCACACATCGACACGAAAGTATATACCTAAATTATTGGTACCGTCTGAACTTTCAAGATGCACTCTCTAGAAAGGAGGCGAGAGAGATGTCAAATGTACATGGAAGATACTGTAAGGCCAGGTCCCAAATTTGCACAATAAAACAACATGCTGGAGCGATAGAGGAAAGGCAGAATAGAGTCGGTGGAGAGTAGAGGTGCCATAGGTACATTCAGAGAGCACTGTATTCAGGTCAGAGGTCCACGGTGTTACCGCCTCACTTGCCCAGTAACCGGGTTCTTTATTTTCAAACACTTAGTGCCTCTTACTCGATCTCACCCTGAGTCACTGGTTAATTATCAATGATTGGCAGTAATATCTTACCGTGAAAGAAAAAAAAGGGGTAAACAATAACCAGAACCTTCACCAAGTGTACTTCATAAAATATATATATATAAATATTATATATATATATATATATATATATATATATATATATATATATATATATATATATATGTGTACATATTACACTGCGTGTGTCACTTTCGCACAGGATACTTAATACAATAAATTCTGAAATTCTTATTTTCCCTGCGAGTCCACTTTATCTTCTATTATACGTGACTCATGTTTTATGGTCGTCACACTGGCGAGTTCACCGTACTCAGTAAAACATGTACCAGTCCTACACAGTACCACCTACACGGTGTCTAAAACACCACGTCAACTCTTCGGCGACACGCTGGCGGAAGCCTCTGGGTGAACTGATGCATATTGACCAAGATACTCTCCACATCACTTCTGCGGACAAAAATATCATTAGTACGACAGAAACTACACATGGATCAAATACTATGACAGCCTTCCACCGGGGGAGCAGAAATTGTGGTCGGGTGCACTCAATAGATGGCATTGATATCGTCACACCTCGCTCCACATATGGCGTCCATTTCGTCACACACGGCTATTTATTACCTACTAAGCAAACATGAGAAATTTTGCCGGTACAAACGTGGAAGTGTTCAAGAGAAAATTAGAAACATTCCTGCAAGAAGTGCTGGCCCAAAAGGGTTGTACTGGACATGTGGGCCGCCCCGAGCCTGTTGGACTAAGCTCTCACGAGTCAGGCCTGGGCCCGGGCCGGGCTTGAGGGAGTAGAGCAACTCCCAAAACTCACTCCATGTTATGTCTGACATGGAAAGTAATAACCCAGCCCACACTTAAGGAATGAAAGTGACGGCGTTTGTATCCGTCTTGGACCCTTATCGAGTCGTGACATGTGACGACCTATCAGAAACGTTACTGTGACATTTTCTCTGCATAGAGAAGATATATATGTTTTGCAGCCTGTCCTCAGGGAGGAAATCCGCTCATGGGAATGGATTGAGAATGACTACATAATTAGTGCTATTATCCACTCTCTCCATGGTTAAGTTAGGGTTCATTGCACTGATGTGAAATATGAAATTCGAAAATTATTTCAGTGTACCTGCGAATTCCGTTTACAGATAACCAAATTCTCCAAAGAAAAGTTTTCAGCGTGTACTTTTAATATTTTAATCCAACGATTTATTATACAATAAAGTTATAACTTGAGAATAAAATCTATTTAGCACAAAGGTTCACTTGCCAGTTTACATATAGACCATTACTGAAACCATAAACCATAGCTTTCAGACCATCACAAATATCTAGATCCAGGGTGGTTTGAGGGAGAGGTGTGGTTTCTCATGGCAATGAGAACAAGATAAATACACAAGATGTACTTGTGTACATCTTGTGTACTTCCACAAGTGTACAAGATGTACTTGTGTACATCTTGTGTACTTCCACAAGTGTACTTGTGTGGAGATGTATATCTTGTACATCTCCACCCCTTTTTTAAAGGGCCTGAGAAAGAAGGCAGCAACCAAAAATAACCTTTTATTAGGCCTAGTATGGTACATATATGTACTCTACCTATACATATAGCAGGTAAACAGTAAATTAGGTCAAAGTGTGCGTGCGTTAAGCCTAACATTACTTATTTAGGGCCCCAAGACAGGCTTCTGGTTACTCTGTTTCACTTTACTGGTATTGCGCTTCAATATTCGAATAGCGCAAAATGTGAACTTTTTAGTACAACAGTCCATATCCTGTACATTCCATCCATAGTAGCTACAAGTTGCATTATTTCTGAAGGATGGGTTGGAATAATGGGCCATATATATATTCGTAAAGCAGACTAAGTTGTTCACAACTTAGTCTGCTGTGACACCCCTGGACTTTATAATATACAAATGCAATCAAGAAATTAACTGAACATAATTTATAATAATATTTTACCTCTCCAGCACTATGCAGTGGACAGTATATATTCATAAGGTCGTGGTGCCCGTATGGCTGGATCAAATTAATATACTTGAAGGCATGACATCTCGGTTACCAAGAGACAATAGTTTACGTGTATATTGTGACGGGTCAGTGGCGGAAGATGGCAGGGCAGGTGTGGTCTGAAAAGGGAATACGCTGAGTATGGAACTGTGGAGAGGAAAATTGAACTTGGACTTGGTAATTATATTTCATCTACACAAACTGAACTGCAGACCATTCTCGCTGATTTGGAGGAAGTACGTCAAGACGAAAAAGATGTTTTCGTAGTTGTCGATAGCCGAAGAGCACTTGATTCATTAAACGGTCGAAATCCAGTCTTCATGTCCATATTTGAGGATTGTAAGAAAAGGACAAATGAGATAACGCTTAAAGGTCACAAATCCACATTCATGTGGATTCATTCCATCTCATCTCATGTTGGAATAGTGCCCAACAAGGTGACGGATGAGCTGGCCAAATGCGCCACTACATGATCACAAGTTGACATTGAATGTGTTTTAACCATGAGACAAATAAAAAGCAAAATAAGACATATGCAGCCATAGGCGGAAGTGACGAGAAGAGATATAATATATGAGAGAAGTCACACCATGCAACACTTCGTGAAAGACAACAACAATTTCACTTTCCGTCAAAGGAAGACTGCTTGGAGTGTTTACACGTGTGGGTCAGGCTTGGTTACCAATTACTGGGAATATTGGACAGGTGTTAGTGATAATGACACCAAGTGTAAACTATGTGGTGTGTTAAGGTCTCACACCCTCACCCAGTATGATCTTGATTGCCCGCTGATTAATGTATATAGGCGTACTGAGATAAGGACTGTTCCTGGACAAATAGCACAGCGGAAAGATTGATGATATTCTGGAGAGATAAAAGAACTTTGCAGAAAGATTGTAACATTTTGTTGATCTGTCTGAACGTCTATTTGTAGCCTCTCTATTGCTACATATGTCTATGGACTTAGTCATAAAAGTTTGTGTGTTTGTGATGTGTTTAAATATATAACAACACGTATTGAACGAGGTGAGAACAGCTTGGGCTACCTGGAGAGGTATTTGGGATTTCTTCTACTCCCCGAGCCCGGCCTGATGTCAGGCTCGACTTGTGAAAAAATTATATCCACTTGCCTTCAGGGAGGATCGAACTCCCGGCCTCTGGTTTACTAGACCAGCGCTCTAGCCACTGAGCTATGAAGGCTCTTATTCTTTCGTGTGCATTTATACCTCAAACTTATTTCAATTTCAGATTCATTTAGTGTACTTGCGACAAGATCAGACTCACACTTATCACTCAGCATCTGCTTAGAAGTGGAGCACTATCAGATAGAGGATTACCACACAATCAGGACGAAATACGCAGTAATTATTAATAAATATATATTTTAATTCAAGTGGTTTCGAGGATCGATGTCTCCAGTCAGTGAGGCTTTCAAACGTCGCTGTTATTATTTGGAAATAAAGCTGTTGAATTATTGAACAAATTACGTCCATATTACCCCCCCCCCCCCCCCCCCCGCTCCTGTGCCAGTTAAGTCCACTACGGGCTCACCATAGCCGTGCTGCTACTGTTCAGAGTAGCTGAATCTAAAACAATAACAACGTCTATTTTACCAGGTAACATAGATGTAAGGTCTCTGGATTGATTTAAGCGTAGGATTAAAGAAGAGGGATGTTTTTGCACAAGTTCACTTTGTTTCACGGGATTCTCAATTTAACGTTTCAACATCGTTTAAAGTGTTTTAACAATCTATTGACTGCTGCTCCTCAGTTTATTCGTACGTATAAACAGTTATGGCGCTTATATCGATCTGAAGTTGGAACTCAATACAACGGTATTCAGCAGTACTTGTATGGTGCCAGGTGCTTGGTATTGTATTATCAACAGTAAAGGTGTATGCTAGTGACGTTCTCAAGGTAATCAGTGACCTGTTGAAAACTGGGTCAAGGCTAGAATATACTAGATTAATGACAGCACAGCACTATCACTGACATACTATTACTGATAGCACTATAGACAGCACTATCACTGTTCGTAGGTGTCCTTGTACTCTCAGATTCCACCGTGCATAGACCTAGAGACAGGCATTACTAATATTACCCATATATTTATTTGCGTGCACCACCTCAATCGACTTGAGAATGGTCCAGGACGGACCGAAACGTCGTCGTCCTTTCACCTTTTAGTGTGTGGTCTGATCAACATATGATTGATGAAGATTAAGCCACCCAAAAGGTGGCACGGGCATGAATAGCCCGTAAGTGGTGCCCCTTTTGAGCCATTACCAGTATCAAGAGCTGATACTTGAGATCTGTGGAGGTGCGACTGCACCCTGCGTGACGGGAGATGTCTCACGTGTCTGATCATCATATATTTATTAATGAATTATAAGGTACTGTTTTACTTGTGTAATTTTACTTTGATGTATAATTTGTCGGTTTCAGGCGAGTTTCGCCGATGACGGTGGGAGCAGTCTACGAGACGGGAACCCGCGAGCAGTGCGTCGGACCCACAGTGATGTAGGGGGCACTGGAGGCCGCAGTTGTCTCCACTACTCACGACAGTTGTCTACTCCTCAGCCTATCAAGATCCGACCAGCCCATAGACTTCCCCAACACACTGCTTCTTTACACCGGTCTAAAAGGTAAGCCTCCTTATCAAGCAGTTTTGTTTTGTGTAATCCCACATGTCTTTGTAAATACCTTAGTATTACATTTATCATTTATATAATTCATTTCTATAATGAAATTAACTCTTAGTTTACCCCATGTTTTCTCGATTTGATGATTGTCCAGTGCGGACCGAAACATCGTTGTTGTTTCTTCATTTACAGATTTGTGGGTTCATTATCAACATTTCTCTCACACACCTGCCGGGCTGTCTTACCCTGTCCTGTTTATCACTCCTGTCTCTGATCCACATCCTGTTTTTATGTAGTGTGATTTGTTCAGTTTGTCTAATATTACAGATTCAGTTTGTTCTTCTATATATGTCAAAAGATAGCCAACAGGGCAAATTTACGCGTAATTCTATTTTCATTACAATATACTCATAATAATTCAATTTCTTTCTTTATTATGCACCCCATACCCATCCCGTGGGCGGTGGTGTAATGGATTACAGAGGCACATAATCGGTTCAGGAACTGAACCCTCTAGTTCGTTTAGCTAAGCAAATAACAATGTTTGACGCTAGTTACAAAAACAAACGAAATTATCTGTATGTCTTATGAAAACACTGAGTTTCACACTTATAATGTCTGGGTTTATTGACCAATTGTCTAGTGACAATGTTGCATATTCATCATGTGCGAGCAGGTTAAGTACTTCGTTCGGCTGCGTTCTCGACTCAATCGGAGATCCCGGGTTCGATTCCCGAGTGGGAGAGAAATGATTAGGAACTTTTCCTTTCACCTAATGCATCTGTTTACTTAGCAGTAAATAGATACGGGAGTTGAGCAGCTGTTGTGAGGTTGCACCCTGGAGAGGGTCAATAGTTTAACCTCGGGGCAACCTCGATACAAGCCTAAAGTATCAATATGACGGAGCCCGTCCTCAGAGCAAATCTATTACTATGACAAACTACACACCTCCCTCGAATAACCTGGATAGTTATCTAGATATTTGTGATGCTCTGAAAGCATATTACAGATCCAGTAATATGCAGGCGATGAGTCACAATAACGTGGTTAAAGTATATTGACCACACCACACACTAGAAGGTGAAGCGACGACGACGTTTCGGTCCGTCCTGGACCATTCTCAAGTTGATTGAGAATGTCAATCGGCCAAGTCAATCGACTTGAGAATGGTCCAGGACGGACCGAAACGTCGTCGTCCCTTCACCTTCTAGTGTGTGGTCTGGTCAACAGATCCAGTAATAGTCTACATGTAACCTGGCAACTAAACGTTTGTCCTAAACAGTGATTATTCTCAAGTTAGAACTTATTGTATTATAAATCGTTAATATAAAATATGAAAAGAATATGCTGAAAATGATTTTTTTGAAAAATTTGATTTTCTGTAAACGGAATTATCGGGTACAATGAAATATTTTCGAATTCCATATTTCACACTATCGTCAATAATACACTGTGTTAACGTAACCAACGTTATTAAATCTAACCAAACCCTAACCTAACCATGTATAGAGCGTAGATAATAATACGAATTATGAATTCATTCTCATTCCATTCCCGTAACCGTATTTTCTTCATGAGAACAAACAGGTTGCATGACTTCAGGCTAGGCTCTTCCAGGCGGTGGCTAATCCTAAAATTCATCAAAATTAATGTGCTGCATATTCTAAATTTGTATTTTCTTAAAAATGTTAGGTAATATCATTGCATACTAGAATGTGCTGAATGATTAGGCCTAACTTAGGTGGTTAGGTTCTGTTTGCAGGTATTGGTATGTGCAGTCAACCCGTTCTCGCAAATTTAATAAGTCAATATTGACTTATTAAATATGTGCATAGGTGATATACTAAACATAATAGATACCCTTAAAAAGATTCATAGAAAACACCGACCTTACCTAACCTTGTTAGTATCTTAAGATAAGCATCTTATTGCTTCGTAATTACAATTATTACCTAACCTATAATAGGTATAGGTTAAGTAATAATTGTAATTACGAAGCAATAAGATGCTTATCTTAAGATACTAACAAGGTTAGGTAAGGTCGGTGTTTTCTATGAATCTTTTTAAGGGTATCTATTATGTTTAGTATATCACCTATGCACGTAGTTAATAAGTCAATATTGACTTTACGAATTTGCGAGAACGGGTGTGCAGTACGTGGGTGAAACATTTATAGAGGTGAGATTCGAGCAGAGGACGTGAATGAAGCCCAGCTCGAGGAAAATACATACGTCATCAGTTGTTATTCCTGTGTAGCCAGGCTCAATATATTTAGAAACAAGTTATAAAACACTCTTATATACAATGAAACACCGCTATGTGCAATGGAATATAATGAGAACATTTTGCGAATGTAAAGCACTTATTGTCTCGACTCCTCATTCATACTCGCTTTAATCTGCCGTGATTGTCACAAAGCTTGTTACCGTGCTGAGGTCCACAGCTGTGTAATTGGTGTGAATAATCTCCAGCACTACCCTGCATCAGACATTAATATTGTGCGGCCGGTGAATCACTATTGAATATTTGTTGTAATTAATTGCAGTCGATATGGAAAAAAAGAGGCAAGTGTGGTATTTGTTAGCGGTATATATATATATATATATATATATATATATATATATATATATATATATATATATATATATATATATATATATATATATATATATATATATTTTAATGATTAAAAAACACATGCCTTACAACAGCTCATAACAGAATATTGTGTTTTTCTTCAGCCTTAAAAGAAGCAAAGGGTCTTCACATTTACGTCGTTCAATTAGTCAACCTTTAGACTTGGACAAGGCGTATGAGAGCCCCAGCTCGCACAAGTGCACCAGCCCCACACACGCGCACAACAGGCGACAACGACGACCCTCGGCCGGAAACATTCTCAATGACGACATCATCACTTCCGAAGATGAGATTGGAATCTCTGATTCAGAGGATTTCAGAACTGATTTGAAGAGAAGTTTAGATGAGGTAAGAGTATATTGTTTATAATTGTGTTAACATTGTTCTTGGCTAGGGGCACCTTGAATAGCCTCACTACAGGCTTTCTCTCTCTTACGTAATGATATTCTAATGTGAACAGATATGATAGTTGTACCGAAATGGATTTGTAAGAATCATGAAAGGAAGAAGTTAACTATTTCACTTCCTATTGCATGACTAATATATTATCTCATGCTGTCACCTGCGATGATTTGCTATCTAGTTTGATTATCAAAAGTTATTTATTTAAATAGTGGATTTTTTTTTTAAGTAAGAGTTTGATATGAGTTTATATTCAGTATCTAATAAACAGTACTGCATATACTAAGACAATTTTAGATGCAGAATTATTTAGTTTCATAAAACTAAAAATATATATTTTTAGGATACAGCATTTCATAAACAAAGGAGTAATATTTTGGAGAAAGTACAACGCAGAACGACAAAAATCATCCCAAAACTAGGGGTTTTGGGATGATTTTGGGAGAGGCTAACACCCAAAAACTGGGGCTCGCCTCTCCCAACTTAACAAGTTGAATTGTGTTGGGAGTGTAGTAAGCCACTTGAGGTCGGCTCCACTGCCACATTTGTGTTGTTAAATGTCGGCCCCCATTATGAAGTCTGAAATTCAATCAGATGTGTTTTCCATAGTGCTGAAGTTACTGTACAACTGCTGTTTACCTGTGCAATTTCAGGATTTATTTGAAAGCGATGAATCAAATTAATTTGGGTTACAAAAAAAGGTATTAGTGAAGATTGTATGAAGTTAAGCTGCAAGATAATGTGGAGACAGGACAAAGACAACCAATACTTTATATTTTACATCGGTGTTCACACTAGGAACATTAAACATCCCAACACCCACACAGATGTCTGAAGCAGAAGAGAATCGAGTTAAGGGATAGCCTCATTACATGCAAAATAATCAGGAAGAGCATTGATAAATTAAAAGAATCAGAAGCTTGAGGTGTGGCTAGAATTCTATCTGAAATCATAAAGATACTGGCCAATGAACTATCTACCACTGAAAGCTTTAGACCCAGGGAAAGTCCCCTAGATTAGAAATATGCAACTGTTGCCCATATCTTTAAGACTGGCATTAAAAATTCTGCAGATAGACCAGTCAGCCTAATGTCACGTACCTAGACATGTGAAGAAAACCAGAAAGGAGAAAATCATTCATCTTGGTGCACACTCGAGTAAAAGCAATAAACATAGTTTTGTAAAAAAAAAAAAGCCCTTCCTAACTAATATGCTTAAATTTATTTAAACAGTAACCAATTATTCATATAAGACTTCCAATTGATGTACAGTACCTGTAGTATGAATGGACTTCTCTAACGTTTTTGATTAGATACCGCATGAAAGACTGCCACAAAAACTGCAAGAACATGGAATAAACAGAAAAATACTAGGCAACCCAATAGTTAAAATGAAGAAAGCAAAGAGTCAACTTAAATGGAAATTAAAGTGACTGGGAATTTTTTTTGTATTGCAAGGTTCCATCTTTGGGACAACAACATAGAAGATAACATAATAATGAACTCTCCAAATGCTCAGAAAACTGACAAATGCTTTTCAGCATTGATAAATTGCAGTAAATTGTGGCAAATTTGCCTGCATCCCTAACATCTAGCATGTTTGCTAAAATTCTGCAATATTTAGTTAGTTTTATGTACTTATCAAATTGAAGGAATTATTAATATAAAAAATGTTCAACATAACTTCATTTTGGTTTTATCCTGTATGTATAAGAACAGGAGGGACTTGTCTCCATGATTGCTGTTTCTTATTTGCTAAGACAAGTTAAGTGGGTTATATCAATCTCTTAGTCCTCAAAAAATGCATCAATCCAGCCTAACTTTTTAATCAGTTGAAAATGGAGGCGACTGAAAAAATGAAATTAGTTTCAGATATTCAGTAAGGGATCAAGAAAAGATTAGTATATAATATTTTCTCGTATGTATTGTTTATATTGAAACTGTATCTTTTATTAAACTACTTCAAATCATTCTTAATACTGTGTGCTTAATATTTTCTTATTATAAGCATAATTGATGAAACATTTGCCACAATGTATTTAATGTAACTATACATGTACAGTACTACAGAAGCATAATTGTTATATAGTAACATAACACTACTTTTGTCATATCGAATTTCAGAAACATAAAGTAGCTTATTTACCTTGGGTAAAGATTAGAATTCATTGCGATAAATAATTTATACTTTGACCGATGGTAATGTAACTTGTGTTAATTGACTCTGAAATAGGCCTTTTGAGTAAAATAGTTTTGAAAGAGGTAATTGATCTAAAGAGAGATTGTATACAGTATTTTGTTAATTTTTACTAGTTTAAATTCAGGATACGAACAATGGATTATGCATTTACAGTACATGTTTTAGTGATTAATTGGTACATTTTTGCAAAGCCACTAATACACACAGCATTTCAAGCAAGTCTTAAATCCCTAATGTGAGTTAGGACCCGAGGTTTGTGAATCATAGAGCCTGGTGTGGTACCCAATGTCTGGAGGTTTCTAGGTGGGTACCTTGGGAGCTACCAGGGGGGGGGGGGGGAAGATACCCCCAGGAGGAGAAATAATTACTCAGGTTCAGTTGTTCTTTAGTTGTATTGTTACTGAGAAAATGTTGAACCTCGTGTACTGTAAATGGATTACAGTGTATATAATTCCTGCTGAAGTGTAAAACTTTCAACAATTAGGAAGTGAAAGAATCTGTGACTTTTCAGACTGTAGGCTGGCTATATGTAAAAAGAGGCCTACCAGCTATATTTTTTACTTTAAATACTTAAATGCTGTGCATATTTACTGTTCATACAGGCCATAATTTGTTTCCAAATGCCTGTAATGAATACATCACTAATAATGTTTGCATAAAAGACCTTACTGAAATTTGTTTACTTTTTCAGGATGACGACATGATCGTTTATGCAGAAGCTCTCTGGGACCATGTGACATTAGACTCTGAGGAGCTTGTATTCAAGGCTGGTGACCTGATCACAGTAATAGATTCAAGTGATAAAGACTGGTGGTGGGGTCGAATAAGTCATAGGGTTGGATGGTTCCCAGCTGCCTTTGTACGGGTAAGTCAGTTTTTTTTTCACTTCACTTGTTGACCTCATCCAGAATATTGGTGGATAGCTATTGTAATGTTAAATAGGAAATAAGATTAATTTTACTTCAAGTGTCTACCACATTGACAATACAGTGCATGGAACATGCTAAAAATGATCTTGAATAGAACAAAATCAGGTTGTCAAGTGCGTCTATATATCTTTTGATGCCTTGCGTTGCTTCTTTTGGGAACTTAAGTTTCTTAGCCCTTAGATGGCGGCTTACAGTGTATAAATATGATGAATGAAGGTTCATCTGAAGTACCTGTGGCTTGTCATACAACTTTCCCTTTTATAATTTAGGCAAATTGTGTTTTTTAAATTTGTGTACCTGTAATTATCAAGATTTCTTAACTCTTGGTAATTACTGTATAGTGTTTGAAGTGTATAATGTTGTAGAGTCATCAGTGTTTGAACATTCTTACATATTGTATTGCAGACATTTGAAGAAGCTCTTGAGAGTCAATGTAGATCATATTAATATAATTTTTAAGCAATGTTGCTGTGAATATTAGTACAATAGTACAATTCAGTAAATGGAGATTCATATATATACACTTGCTTGAACCAACTAGAATTTGTAATTAAAAAGAAAGATGCCCAATAAAATTTCACAATTGTTTTCAGATACTTGTGAATCAAGAAGATCATCAAAATTCCAGAAGTCATGATGATACAAGAATTCTGGGGCCAGTTAGAAAGCTCAGCGTCTCTGGTTTGTCGCATGATCAAATCCGAACCAATGTCATAAATGAAATCATATCGACTGAGCGTGATTTTGTAAAACATTTAAGAGATGTTGTTAAGGTACAGTAAGATGTCTTATTATCTGTTAATTATAAGTGTTTATAAATTAAAGTACAATAGTTAGAATGGGAAAATCAGAATCCTTGTAATAATAATTATTCCATTGCTGTAATGCATTTTAATAGTACTTTACATTTGTTTTTTGTTTTTATCCAGGGATACTTGCGGCAAGTTCGAAAGAGACCAGATATGTTCAGTGATGAAAGAATATCCACCATCTTTGGTAACATGGAGGCCTTGTATCAGTTCCAGAGCAACTTCCTTAGAGAACTAGAATTGTGTATAGATTGGCAAGACCCCCACAAGTCTTGCATTGGTGCTGCCTTCATTCGCAATGTGAGTTAAATTAATTAAAATAATGTTATTCAGAAATGTCAAAAGGTCAGTTAGTCACTGGTTACTTCACAATGCCCAGGATTCCATAAAGTCCTCAAAGGTTTAAATTGATGGTTTTAGCAATCAGGAAACACAGACAGAAATACTGTACAATAAACAATTTCAAAACAAACTGAGAGAGGATATGAAATTTCAGGGCTGAATTAATGCATAGGCAAACACAATGCATACCAGAGGTTCATAGTTTAGTTAGTGTTTACTTGTGCTTTTTTACATATATTTGACATTATAAACATTGCATAACTAGATGTGGGGTGAACACACAAAGGTAATTAGGCGAGGTTTTCCCGGGTCACACATCTCTGGATACTAACAGAGTCGTTCAGTAAATATGGTATAATGACTACATAGTGCATATTTTACATAATCATTCTTAGTGAATCACAAATGTTAAACTGTAACATATTCCATAAAGAATTAAACTTCTAATATTTTGTGTTTTTACTTAAAAATAAATTTCCTATTCCAGAGAGAGAAATTTGAAATATACAGTGAATATTGCAATAATCACCCTGCTGCAATGTCATCACTACAAGAACTTTACCAGCACCAAAAATACATTCATTTTTTTGAGGCTTGTCGACTTCTGCAAGAAATGATTGACATATCTTTGGATGGGTTTCTACTAACTCCAGTGCAGAAAATCTGCAAATATCCTCTTCAACTGCAAGAACTGTTGAAGTATACAAAGGTATACTATAATAAATGCTTACTGTAAAATGTATGTACAGTATTTTTAGACTGGAGCCTAGTGCTGGAACCTCTTAGCCACTTGGCACAAAATTTAAATACTGTGCCTGTGTATTTCAGAATATGACTAATTTATATGCATTTGTTTGTCAGTCAGTTATCTTCCAGGTATGAATTATTGGGGCAGTTGTATCAAACTTTTCATGTAATATATTAAGAAAAGGATATACAGGTAGAAATATTAATTTACATCCAGATTTTAATATACTGTACTGTAATTTTAATATCTATTGCTTGATAAAAAGACAAAACCAGCTCATCTAGATTCTGAACTATTAAACTATATGTTACTTCTGATACAAAGCATAATTATATTTAAATATATGTTTTTTCCTGTTCATTTTAGCCTGATCATCCAGACTATACCAGCGTTCAAGGAGCATTGGAAGCCATGCGTGATGTGGCCCTTCTTGTTAACGAGCGAAAACGGCGTATGGAATGTTTAGAGAAGATTGCATCGTGGCAGATTACTGTCGAAGGTTGGGAGGTGAGCAATGAACCTGAAAAAGATGTGATGGTCTAAAATGTTAACCAGATTATATCATTTACTGTCATCATTTGGTCTGGTCATTAACTAGCTTGGTGACCTTGACATGCCAAACAGGTTCCCAATATCCAACATTGGAAAACTATGATAAAATGTTTAAGTTTAATAAATATTTATTCTTGTATAGGGGCCTGAGCTGCTTGAAGATAGCTCGCAGCTGATCTACCAGGGAGAGGTTACCAAAGGAGCTGGTGGATCCTGGCCTAAAGAAGTGACTCTTTTCTTATTTGATCATCAGCTTGTATATTGCAAGCGAGACCTTCTCAAGCGGAATACATTTGTGTACAGAGGGAGACTGAATCTCGACATGTGTGAGATTGTTGATCTGTCAGATGGGAAAGGTATGTTTATGATAAATGTTTTATAACATGTACTGAGTTTGTAAAATAATACATAACCAAAATTTTATTTACTAATATTTATGTTTAAGAAGTAAATTAAATTTCCCAAAAGTATATTAACTACTATTTATATACAAAATTCATGTATGTAATTGCCTAAGCGTAGTTACAGGATGAGAGCTACGCTCATGGTGGTCCGTCTTCCCAGGATTGTCGTATAACACTTTGAAACTACTAATGGGTTTGACCTCTACTTCTTTCTCACTCTACTCATTTCAACCGTCTACCACTCTGGGAAAATGAATTTTCTTATATTTCTTTGGCAGCTTTGTTTAGTTTAAATCTAGTGCATAAAGATAGAATATTTATAGCATTTATAAGGAAATCAATTTTCCATATATAAATGCAGAACTGATGTTAAAATACATACATGTAACACAATGAAGGAGTGATAATTTATTATTTACTAGGTTTCCTAGATTTAGGCAAGATGAAGTTAAATTACATATTGTATACAGTATTTAACAGCTTCATGGAGATCATTGCATAGTTTTATTTACTTACATACAAACTGGGCCAGACTCTGAAGTACTGTGCTGGGATTATTTCAAAGCAGCACTGTATACAAATATTTTATTATGAAGTCAAAGTGTTCATCACTTCACCAGGAAAATTTGAACATTTCTCCAAGTGGTGGCAGGTGAGAGAGGCTGTGATGGTTGCATTAGCCTAGCAACAATATCCTGGCTGATCATGATCCTCCAGGGAAGGCTGGGCCGAGGCAAGGGTTGAAAGTTGATTTTTCAATATCATAAAGTTATCTACAGTCAAATGACTAAATGTATGAGCTGTTTCAAACCTTTTCCATTATTTATTTAATCACGCCCATTCCTCACCGTGACAGAAGCATTTCCCCATCTATAAAACATCAATTCTATGCGTGGAAGTCATACCAGTCGTGTGGGTAAAAATCTGTTAAATTATCTGCTATTATTTCATGGACGCATTGAAGTAGGTTGTTGAATCACAAATATTTGCTTTGTACATACATCTTGTGAAAATTGTTTAACCTTTGATGGTTATTTAAGGTGTATAGTATTTATTGAAAAGCATTTAATACAGTACATGTAGTAACTCTCACAAATTCTTTGAAGTAGCCAGCAACTGCTAGGTTGCAACTCGCCACTATAAATTTTAATTTGTATAATTATGTAACTATTTCATTTATTAATGTTCAGGCTTTGCGTATTAGAACTGCAGATGGTGTGTGTCAGGTACACTCACTTTTTAATACAAAATGTTACAAATTCAGTCCTGAGGGTTTGGATTAACCCACTAGGATTCAGAAATACAGTCTGCAAAGGGTTAACAAAGTTCTTCCAATTTCAGACTCCAGCCTAAACATCAGTGTTCATAATGCCTGGAAGATCCATAGTCTTGAAAAGAACAAGTGGTATGTTTTTTCATGTAAAACTGCTGCAGAAAAACATAAATGGATGGAGGCCTTCAGGTAAGGGAGCTTTAACATGTATGTTGATGGTAAATGCTGTAAATAAATACTTTTATAATACATAAAGTACATAATGTGTGTACAGTATGTAACTCTTCCATGACACACTATTGTTTACAAGTTTTACATCATAATTTCCTTACAATAATTTATGGTTACAGAAGAGAACGTGAATTAGTAGCTGCAGATGAACGCGCAGGTTTTGTTGTGGCAGACAAAGCTAAACATCTTGCTAAAGTTGCTGCTCGCAACCAAAGGAACAGGCCGAAGAGACCGCGGAGTGAGTAATCAAGCTTGAATTTGTTAGTTTTATTTACATTTTTGCATAGGCTGCGGAAAGACAACTGTTGTATTTTCCGATTAAGGCTCTCTTGGTCGTTTCCTTGAGTTATGGCATTAGGTCCACCAAAATCACAGCAGCATGCCAGGCTTTGAGTCCTACAGAGATAAGGTACTCTTGCAAATTCATTCCATAGTCAGAGGGAAAGAAGCAGTGGAAGGGCATACCTCAATCTGCTTCCAAGGACACTGCTCACTATAAGACAAAAAACATATCAAACCACTTGACATCACCTCCAAATGATCATTGGAATCTTATTTTATAGTCGAGAATTGTTTTGAAATTCGCATAAGGATCTCCTACTCTCTACACTTCCTGCCACCCTTTTACTGCTTAGTCTTGAGACAGTCTGTTTAAGGGGGTTCCATGCTTCATGGCATAGTGCCAAATTATTTTATGTACTGTATGTTTAAAATATACAGATTGCCTCGGATTGGTTTCAGGGTTTTCTATTCTGGAGCAGATTGTGAGAACGACCAAATATATCTCTGAGGCTGTTCAATGAAGTTTGGACTTCTACCTTGGCAATCATAAGGTTTATTTGCAGAAATGTTCGTTATGGGGTTTCATGAGCACTTTTTGTATTGGGGGTTTTGCCTAGGGTTTATTTTTTAATTCACTGTTTTAGTGGTCCCTCAGTTTTGGAGGCGGCCTCCATTTTCCCCACCTGCGTTGTTCGGTGGGGATTGTAACTTATCCTATTCCAGTGACTAGTTCTACTTCCCCACTTCATGTGAGGAACATCAGTACATTATCTGCTGGCTCCCATGTGGGCTGTAGATTGTCCTTGTGAATGCCTGTTTTGCCTTGGGCAATTTGTTTCCTTAACTTTGTGTGCACATATTCTCAAAATTAAAGAGTTATGTGGTTGCCCACAAATGTTACTTGTTAGGGCTTTGTTTGATGTTCTAGCCCCAAAGATGTGTGTCCTGACCTCTTGGTCCCTGATGTCTGGTTGTTGGTCTTGGTGCCCCTGGTTGCACCTGGATTCCTGGGCGTGGTGGCCTCGTTATGTGCTTCTTGCACGTAGAACCCTTGGCTGTCTGCCCAGGGTCTCCTGGTTGTGTGCTTTGGAGACCATGTTTGGTTGCCTTGCTGCTGGACTGCTTGTCTTGAACTGATCTCCTTGCTCTGTGTTCAAAATGTTTGCTCTGGCTCTGCATGCTTAGGACTTCTGGGTTTTGTGCCTGGACATAGGGCCATGGGGGAGGTTTAGTTGTTCATTTGTTGGGAATTGTATTCAGCTGATGTACCAGAGTTGTAGCTTTATTCCAAGCTTGTATTCTGTTAATATATTTATTTATTATATATAATATATATATTCTTTCAAGGTTCAGGCTTTTCAGACCTAGTTTATTAACCATCATATGTTATTGCACTGTTTTTAGGCTCATCTTTCCTAGTTACTGTGTAAGATGGTCCGGTTGAGCCTGCCAGATATTTGCCAATGTGGGCATGACTTGAAATACAGTATGTATCACTTCGTCTTCTCCCAAGATTAGGGTCTGGACTTTGATATTGCAACAGCACCTGTGCCTCCAGTTTCTGACTGGACCTTCCTTGTCCCAACTGCAGGCGAGCCTGTTTCACCTGCAGGCTGCTCCAAGCAACAGTCTGTTGAACCACATTTTATCACACGTCAAGCCTGCCCTGGGGTTAGGCTTGGTGAGTAAAGAACTCTTGGAACACATTCCAGGTACAATCTAGGTGTCTGTTGTCTGTGGATACAGTCATCTTTTCCTCCAGGTCTTCTTTACCTTCTGCTGCTTTAAGGGTATCACCACTCCATACTAAGCACCCACTGAAATTACAGCACATGCCTACCTCATAGTACAGCAAGTCCTTGAGTTAAGGAAATATCCCATAACAATGTGTATATACAGTCGTAGGCTTTGCAAAGCCATGATTTTATATTTAGGGCTGGTATACACCTACTTCATGTAAATGCGTGAATGAAACATTATCCCAAATCAAATAATGTATTAGTAGTTACATGTTCGTACAGTACAGTACACCTCAGTTGTTTCCATGGCCCTGGTTTCACCCAAACCAATGTTATTACACAATAGCCTGAGCAACTTTGAACTCCACTTATGTAAGTAACCTTGCAAAATATCTATTCTAGCAGTAATGGAAGAAGCAGCAGTACAAAGCATACATCAATCCATCAATGGCACTACTGCACATTATGACACCAAATAACATGTCCAACAACTCGATAATCTTTCAAAATACTCATTTGTATCCGTGATATAACCAAAAATCTTTCTAAAACTTCATAATTAGTAACTGCCCATTACCCTGACCACCACCAGATAGCAGCACTAGCTAGTTTGATTGGGTCTAGGGAGGTAGCATTCCTCACTTCCTCAAGTACAATCCACCCAAGCAAACTCGTGAAAATGAAGAATAGAAACCAACCATGGTGCCACTCGGCACTTCTTTCACTCAATGCTTGATTTTTTGGAGCAAGGCCCACCCTCTCACCCCAGTTTCTCAATTGAACCACCTACTTACTGTGAAAATTTATAGCTTGAACAAATTAAACCATAGGAACTTGCACAATAATCATCAAAGGCACTTTACCATGCCTCAAAAGTATTCCTGGATATTCACTTTCACTACAAAATGTTTTCTACCAAGATTCGAATCGCTAGCAGCTATATATTTTATGCAAAGCTTTGTGTGTGTTGCTTAGAATAAAAGATTTAGCAATAAGACAGTAGGTACGTACTGTATACTCTACTGAGCTAAATCTTTGTTCAAGTCTTGGAAGTGACAATTAATTTCTGCAGATAATAGAATGTACAGAAACTTTCAAAGATTCTGCACTTCAGCTTTGTTTTTATTTGATACCAAGGCACCTACAATTCTGGAAGAAAAGTGTGTGAACTTCCCGGGAAAACTCTGATCCTTAATTTTCCACTTTTTCTCATTTGAATAAAAAACATTAAAATTTAACAGTGATTGCTAAAGATGCAGGCATCTTTTGTGCCGATTGTTCTCTCAATTGGTTTTTCTATGCACAGAAATTATGGAAAATCCAGTTAATTTTCTCAGTCCTTTTGTCACTCGGCTTGGCACCATTCCTTTCCTTTTTCCTAAACCCTTATCCTCACATCCTTTCAAAGTGCTTATACAGCCATAAAGGGGTAGTGCTTTCTCTTAATAATTTACTTGCCTCAGTCCTACTCAGCCAGTGAGACTATCTCATGCTCAATGCCATTGAGAACTAGTACAACATAATGTACTGCATGCTCTCAGCCAATGAGGTAGTATTTATTGTGGCATATTATACTTTCTCAGTGAGTGCTTTCCACAGTGTGCTTGCCAATGGGTTATATTTATTGTAGTCCGTGCCATTTTATTTGTATTCTAGGGATTAGTTATTACCCACATTGGCTGGTAAATAGCATGCGAATGGCAGTGCTGGTGGTGCTGCAAAAGTGGCAAAGTATCATGCGTGATGTTAAAATGCATGTTAGTGTTTTGTATTTTAGTATCATGTTAATATCTTTGGAAACCATGTCTTGTTGGCAGAAACCTTAGGTTTAATGCTAGGGATGGTGTGGCCCTATACACTTGTGAAAAAGGTTTTCGGCCTTTTATGTTGTATGTAGTAGTAGTTGCAGTTTTGCCTCATAGGACAAGGTCTGGGCAGATGCCCACCACAAAAAAACAGGAGTGACTTCCTAGCCAGCCTATTTAACTTGGGCTTGTGTATATACATAAAGTTAACCATGTAGTATTTAGATATCCAAATGTATTTCCATTTATGCATGTGTAGATACACATTAATACCTGCCATGAATAAGTTACATATTTGGTTCTGTAGGCAGCAATGTGGCTGCTGCCCTTGCATTGTGAGCTTTTCCTCACTTGTTTCATCTTGTTTCCCAAGTGTTGCATCTGGGTGTGTTGGCCCTTATTCTGCCTAACAGGGAATGGTACTTTGGAGATGTTTTGGGTACCATTAGCTTGTTTAGAAGATCCTCTCGCTCTTTCTCATCTTGGTGTTGACTTTTTATGGGGGTTTGGTACCCACTTTTCCTGGGGCATGCATCTTTGCATTTTTCTGTCCCCTGTTCTACACCTGCCTTCCTTGCTGACCATGGTCTCCTGTCATGTCAACCCTTTCTATCTTTGTTCTGTTATTCTGTTGTGAATACAGTGTACACTATGGAGTCCTTGTGGGGCTAGTCCAGAAATCAAATGATTGTTTACCATTGGCAAACTAGTTTGCTTTGTTTTTTGTTTCTTGATTAAAGATATTTTTTCTTTACCTGAACTTTCTGGGCATTTTTCATGGTTTTGGTCAACCTTTTATCCCCATGCTCCACTTGCTTTGAGGATCACACCAGACTGTTTCTAGTGTTAAGTTGGCTTGCACAAGTAAAGATGTCGAAGTATTTATTAATGTTCATGATCTCAGAGTGAAGTGCACCATGGAACTTCCAAGGTTGGAAGCTTTCTCCCAGAAAGCATTTCATTACATTCAACACTTGATTTTTATGCCACTTGCTAAACCTGTAATTTGAGTTGTGTATGCATGTAAAGTTGTTCAGTCTGTTGAAAATTTAGGTTACTTGTGTTGGACCATGTTAGGGGTATATTTGTTTTTCAAGGACACAAGATTGGTATATCAAACTTTCTAAGATTGAATATTTAGTGTTTTTCTCAGATTGTTTCACCATATATCTGCATTGTAAATCACATGAAGCAACCTGAAATAGCTTGGCATGTTTTCTCACAGCAACCAAATCGCACAAGCGTGTACAGGCCATGACGTACGCTCAGGCTGAACTTCTAGTCAATGTTGATCCTGAAATTCGCTCCAATAGCCTTCCCTCAGGTGTTCAGCCACCCGAGGGCAAAAAGAAAGGCAAGTGGGATGAACTTGCCTCAAGTTAGATTAGACCTTTGATCAGCTTACAGAAGCCATTATTGTATATAAAAATGGCTATGGTGATGGTAGCACTTAAACACCTTTGACAATTGATGCTTTTATGAAGCTTTAGTGAGCAGTTACTTTAGTTGGCAAACTGGAGAAAATCTTTTAACAAGCATGAGTTGTTTGTGTACATAATATACTTCCTTAGTACCGTAGTATTGGTAACCTATGTTCAAGAGTTCTTTTCCTTTCCTTCAGACTGCTTAAATTCTTCCGACTAGTTACTGGATGACGGTATTTGTTCAACTGACCATTAGTGCCAGGTGTGGTGGTGGTTTATCAATAATGAAGCTTTATGTAGTCATTTATATGTTGTTAATGCATTTAATATTCATTCTTATAATTTGTATTTTACTGCTGTTTGCACTAAGTTTTTAAGAGCTATTCAAACCAAACAAAAACGGGAAAGTAAATTTTGTTTACCGAGCCTTTTATGGTACTGTACATTATATAAAGTATGAATAAAGTATTTGAGTATTTTATTCAGTAATGAACACAAACTAGTAATTTTTTCATGCAGAATATGTTGTTCATTCTTAAATCTGCCACAACTAAATAAATAATTTAATTTACTTGTGTAATTTTAGGTCTGTGGTTCAGCTTTGGAGGTCATAAAAAGGGCAGAGGATCAGGACGAAATGTGACACAAATTCAGCATCACCCAGTGTGAAGTCAGCCTGATATTCTTTGTGGTAAATCTCATCATAAAGGCTGAAGGTCATCAGCTTCAATACAAGCTATTTAACACTCACGCATTGCCAGTGACTGGAATATTAAAGTGATTTTGGGGATTGTGTATGTTCATGTTTTATTGATCTTATGACTGTTAACTATGATGTTAAGATTAATGAACAAACCAGTATGAGTCGGCTTTGTAAGGTATGGCTATTCCTTACATCTTGGCACAATTGAAGATGTGCCGAGACTGATTTCATAATTGATACATATCCAACCAAAGCTGAAATGTTTTATCTTTAATGTGTTTTTTGAGAATATTTTAAAGTTTATGATAAAAACATATGTTGGAGGAGTCTAGTCATCTTCTGAATGTTTTGTAAGCAGTCTTGAATTTGATTTGAAGAATGAAATGAAAGGTTAAACTTTTCATGTAATTTATGCATCTTTTATTTATTTTATTTTTTTATAAAGAGGAAAGGACATTTTTATTTATGCCACCTGCTGGTTTAGGTAGCAACAAGTCTCATATCATGAAATTTTCATGTAAAAAAAAAAATGAATTTCCAAGTGTGTTTAGTGGAATTACAATATGGTGTCGCTAGATAGGTTTTTATCAAGTGCCATTTTTTTTTAAATCTGGATATAGAAATGCTGTACATGTTTAGACAAAATTTATTTTATTGTAAAATTGTTCCTACAGTACAGTACAGTATATGATTTCCACATTGACAATGAAAGCTGGTTTTACTCCTAATCAGTGTTGTAAAGATATTTTTTCTTTAATGTATTAATCCTCAGGTTCTTTGAAGAATAAATAGTTACTTCATGTGTTAAAAATATAGTTAAACTAAAGATGTTTTGATCTGTGCAAATGTCAGCTATATGTGCCGTGTGTCAAGATTTGTACTACTGTATTTTTATCACTTTTTGGAGGTGTTCAGCTGTTTATTAATTTAAAGTTCACTTGAGCTATTGCATAATGTGGCATATTTGATTTACTAAGACTGGTTTAATATTTTAAACTCCAATTGTTTAAATGCCTTACTCTAAAGCTTGATATATTATTGAATTATAACTGAAAGACCAACAAACATTTGCACGATCTTTCACTGATTGTGTATATTATTTTACCTTGTTTTTATTAAAAATTATAGTTTATCTTTGTACAGATATAAATATATGTAATTGTTGTAAAAATGTATATAGAACAAAATATTTCTTTGAAATTTTTTTTAATTTTCCCCCTCATGTTTCTTGCTTAACTAAAATGTTGAATTATAAAAGGTAGTGGAAGCAAATTTGACTCTTATAATATTTAAAATAAGAAATGGCCAGTATTGGATTTAGACTGCCACATGATGCAAAGGGTCAAGACTCCATAGCCATGAGGGCACTGCACGTCTCACTTAGGCAAAGAAACATCGATGTAAAGAAAGCAGTTGACCAAGCGCATACAAAAGTTCTGCCATGAAGATGCTGATCTCCAAAGGTAGGTGGCACACACGTCTGATCAGGAAAACAAGAAGCCAACATAGTTTGGCAACCTAAACCTAACCTAACCTCACCTCACCTACCCTACCCTAACCTAACCTACCCTAACCTGACCTGACATTTTTAGGCCAAAATTGGGCTACTTTCGCTACTTTTTAGGCCAAAATTGGGCTACTTTCGCTACTTTTTAGGCCAAAATTGGGCTACTTTCGCTACTTTTTAGGCCAAAATTGGGCTACTTTCGCTACTTTTTAGGCCAAAGTTGGGCTACTTTCGCTACTTTTTAGGCCAAAGTTGGGCTACTTTCGCTACTTTTTAGGACAAAATTGGGCTACTTTCGCTACTTTTTAGGCCAAAGTTGGGCTACTTTCGCAACTTTTTAGGACAAAGTTGGGCTACTTTCGCTAATTTTTAGGCCAAAATTGGGCTACTTTCGCTACTTTTTAGGCCAAAATTGGGCTACTTTCGCTACTTTTTAGGCCAAAATTGGGCTACTTTCGCTACTTTTTAGGCCAAAATTGGGCTACTTTTTAGGCCAAAATTGGCTTACTTTCGCTACTTTTTAGGCCAAAATTAGGCTACTTTCGCTACTTTTTAGGCCAAAATTGGCCTACTTTTGCTACTTTTTAGGCCAAAATTGGGCTACTTTCGCTACTTTTTAGGCCAAAATTGGGCTACTTTCGCAACGTTTTAGGCCAAAATTGGGCTACTTTCGCTACTTTTTAGGCCAAAATTGGGCTACTTTCGCTACTTTTTAGGCCAAAATTGGGCTACTTTCGCAACGTTTTAGGCCAAAATTGGGCTACTTTCGCTACGTTTTAGGCCAAAATTGGGCTACTTTCGCAACGTTTTAGGCCAAAGTTGGGCTACCTTCGCAACGTTTTAGGCCAAAGTTGGGCTACCTTCGCTACTTTTTAGGCCAAAGTTGGGCTACCTTCGCTACTCTTTAGGCCAAAGTTGGGCTACTTTTGCTACTCTTTAGGCCAAAGTTGGGCTACTTTTGCTACTTTTTAGGCCAAAGTTGGGCTACTTTCGCAACTTTTTAGGACAAAATTGGGCTACTTTCGCTACTTTTTAGGCCAAAATTGGGCTACTTTCGCAACGTTTTAGGCCAAAATTGGGCTACTTTCGCTACTTTTTAGGCCAAAATTGGACTACTTTCGCAACGTTTTAGGCCAAAATTGGGCTACCTTCGCTACTTTTTAGGCCAAAGTTGGGCTACTTTTTAGGACAAGTTGGGCTACTTTCGCTACTTTTTAGGCCAAAGTTGGGCTACTTTCGCTACTTTTTAGGCCAAAATTGGGCTACTTTCGCTACTTTTTAGGCCAAAATTGGGCTACTTTCGCTACTTTTTAGGCCAAAATTGGGCTACTTTCGCTACTTTTTAGGCCAAAATTGGGCTACTTTCGCTACTTTTTAGGCCAAAATTGGGCTACTTTCGCTACGTTTTAGGCCAAAATTGGCCTGCTTTCGGTACTTTTTAGGCCAAAATTGGGCTACTTTCGCTACTTTTTAGGCCAAAATTGGGCTACTTTCGCTACTTTTTAGGCCAAAATTGGGCTACTTTCGCTACTTTTTAGGCCAAAATTGGGCTACTTTCGCAACGTTTTAGGCCAAAATTGGGCTACTTTCGCTAACGTTTTAGGCCAAAGTTGGGCTACCTTTCGCTACTTTTTAGGCCAAAGTTGCGCTACCTTTCGCTACTTTTTAGGCCAAAGTTGGGCTACTTTCGCTACTCTTTAGGCCAAAGTTGGGCTACTTTTGCTACTCTTTAGGCCAAAGTTGGGCTACTTTCGCTACTTTTTAGGCCAAAAGTTGGGCTACTTTCGCTACTCTTTAGGCCAAAGTTGGGCTACTTTCGCTAACTTTTTAGGACAAAATTGGGCTACTTTCGCTACTTTTTAGGCCAAAATTGGGCTACTTTCGCTACTTTTTAGGCCAAAATTGGGCTACTTTCGCTACTTTTTAGGCCAAAATTGGGCTACTTTCGCTACTTTTTAGGCCAAAATTGGGCTACTTTCGCTACTTTTTAGGCCAAAGTTGGGCTACTTTCGCTACTTTTTAGGCCAAAGTTGGGCTACTTTCGCTACTTTTTAGGCCAAAGTTGGGCTACTTTCGCTACTTTTTAGGCCAAAATTGGGCTACTTTTTAGGCCAAAATTGGGCTACTTTCGCTACTTTTTAGGCCAAAATTGGGCTACTTTCGCTACTTTTTAGGCCAAAATTGGCCTACTTTCGCTACTTTTTAGGCCAAAATTGGGCTACTTTCGCTACTTTTTAGGCCAAAATTGGGCTACTTTCGCTAACGTTTTAGGCCAAAATTGGCCTACTTTCGCTACTTTTTAGGCCAAAATTGGGCTACTTTCGCTACTTTTTAGGCCAAAATTGGGCTACTTTCGCTACTTTTTAGGCCAAAATTGGGCTACTTTCGCTACTTTTAAGGCCAAAATTGGGCTACTTCCTACTTTTTAGGCCAAAATTGGGCTACTTTCGCAACGTTTTAGGCCAAAATTGGGCTATTTTCGCTACGTTTTAGGCCAAAATTGGGCTACTTTCGCAACGTTTTAGGCCAAAGTTGGGCTACCTTCGCTACTTTTTAGGCCAAAGTTGGGCTACTTTTTAGGCCAAAGTTGGGCTACTTTCGCTACTTTTTAGGCCAAAGTTGGGCTACTTTCGCTCCTTTTTAGGCCAAAGTTGGGCTACTTTCGCTACTTTTTAGGCCAAAGTTGGGCTAATTTTGCAACTTTTTAGGACAAAATTGGGCTACTTTCGCTACTTTTTAGGACAAAATTGGGCTACTTTCGCTACTTTTTAGGACAAATTGGGCTACTTTCGCTACTTTTTAGGCCAAAGTTGGGCTACTTTCGCTACTTTTTAGGCCAAAATTGGGCTACTTTCGCTACTTTTTAGGCCAAAATTGGGCTACTTTCGCTACTTTTTAGGCCAAAATTGGCCTACTTTTGCTACTTTTTAGGCCAAAATTGGGCTACTTTCGCTACTTTTTAGGCCAAAATTGGGCTACTTTCGCTACTTTTTTAGGCCAAAATTGGGCTACTTTCGCTACGTTTTAGGCCAAAATTGGGCTACTTTTCGCTACTTTTTAGGCCAAAATTGGGCTACTTTTGCAACGTTTTAGGCCAAAGTTGGGCTACCTTTCGCTACTTTTTAGGCCAAAGTTGGGCTACTTTTGCTACTTTTTAGGCCAAAGTTGGGCTACTTTTTAGGCCAAAGTTGGGCTACTTTCGCAACTTTTTTAGGACAAAATTGGGCTACTTTCGCTACGTTTTTAGGCCAAAATTGGGCTATTTTCGCAACGTTTTTAGGCCAAAATTGGGCTATTTTCGCTACGTTTTAGGCCAAAATTGGGCTACTTTCGCAACGTTTTAGGCCAAAGTTGGGCTACCTTTCGCTACTTTTTAGGCCAAAGTTGGGCTACTTTTTAGGCCAAAGTTGGGCTACTTTCGCTACTTTTTAGGCCAAAGTTGGGCTACTTTCGCTCCTTTTTAGGCCAAAGTTGGGCTACTTTCGCTACTTTTTAGGCCAAAGTTGGGCTACTTTTCGCTAACTTTTTAGGACAAAGTTGGGCTACTTTCGCTACTTTTTAGGACAAAATTGGGCTACTTTCGCTACTTTTTAGGACAAAATGGGCTACTTTCGCTACTTTTAGGCCAAAGTTGGGCTACTTTTGCTACTTTTTAGGCCAAAATTGGGCTACTTTTTAGGCCAAAATTGGGCTACTTTCGCTACTTTTTAGGCCAAAATTGGGCTACTTTCGCTACTTTTTAGGACAAAATTGGGCCTACTTTTCGCTACTTTTTAGGCCAAAATTGGGCTACTTTCGCTACTTTTTAGGCCAAAATTGGGCTACTTTCGCTACTTTTTAGGCCAAAATTGGGCTACTTTCGCTACTTTTTAGGCCAAAATTGGGCTACTTTCGCAACGTTTTAGGCCAAAATTGGGCTACTTTCGCTACGTTTTAGGCCAAAATTGGGCTACTTTCGCTACGTTTTAGGCCAAAGTTGGGCTACTTTCGCTACTTTTTAGGCCAAAGTTGGGCTACTTTTGCTACTTTTTAGGCCAAAATTGGGCTACTTTTTAGGCCAAAATTGGGCTACTTTCGCTACTTTTTAGGCCAAAATTGGGCTACTTTCGCTACTTTTTAGGCCAAAATTGGGCTACTTTCGCTACTTTTTAGGCCAAAATTGGGCTACTTTCGCTACTTTTTAGGCCAAAATTGGGCTACTTTCGCTACTTTTTAGGCCAAAATTGGGCTACTTTCGCTACTTTTTAGGCCAAAATTGGGCTACTTTCGCTACTTTTTAGGCCAAAATTGGGCTACTTTCGCTACTTTTTAGGCCAAAATTGGGCTACTTTCGCTACTTTTTAGGCCAAAGTTGGGCTACTTTCGCTACTTTTTAGGCCAAAATTGGGCTACTTTCGCTACTTTTTAGGCCAAAGTTGGGCTACTTTCGCTACTTTTTAGGCCAAAATTGGGCTACTTTCGCTACTTTTTAGGCCAAAATTGGGCTACTTTCGCTACTTTTTAGGCCAAAGTTGGGCTACTTTCGCTACTTTTTAGGCCAAAGTTGGGCTACTTTCGCAACTTTTTAGGACAAAATTGGGCTACTTTTTAGGCCAAAGTTGGGCTACTTTCGCTACTTTTTAGGCCAAAGTTGGGCTACTTTCGCTACTTTTTAGGCCAAAATTGGGCTACTTTCGCTACTTTTTAGGCCAAAATTGGGCTACTTTCGCTACTTTTTAGGCCAAAATTGGGCTACTTTCGCTACTTTTTAGGCCAAAATTGGGCTACTTTTGCTACTTTTTAGTCCAAAATTGGGCTACTTTCGCTACTTTTTAGGCCAAAATTGGGCTACTTTCGCTACTTTTTAGGCCAAACTTGGGCTACTTTCGTTATTTTTAGCCCAAAATTTCGCTACTTGACTTACTTCTTAGCCAAAAATTTTGCTACTTTCGCTACTTTGTAGCCCAAAATTTCGCTACTTTGTAGCCCAAAATTTCGCTACTTTGTAGCCCAAAATTGGGCTACTTTCGCTACTTTGTAGCCCAAGATTCGGCTACTTTCGCTACTTTGTAGCCCAAAATTGGGCTACTTTTGCTACTTTTTAGCCCAAAATTGGGCTACTTTCGCTACTTTTAGCACAAAATTTCGCTACTTTTTTAGCCCAAAATTTCGCTACTTTGTAGCCCAATTTTAGGCTACTTTCGCTAGTTTTAAGCCAAAAATTTTGCTACTTTCGCTACTTTGTAGCCCAAAATTGGGCTACTTTCGCTACTTTTTAGGCCAAAATTGGGCTACTTTCGCTACTTTTTAGGCCAAAATTGGCTACTTTCGCTACTTTTTAGGCCAAAATTGGGCTACTTTCGCTACTTTGTAGCCCAAAATTGGGCTACTTTTGCTACTTTGTAGCCCAAAATTGGGCTACTTTCGCTACTTTTAGCCCAAAATTTCGCTACTTTTTAGCCCAAAATTTCGCTACTTTTTAGCCCAAAATTTCGCTACTTTGTAGCCCAATTTTAGGCTACTTTCGCTACTTTTAGCCAAAAATTTTGCTACTTTCGCTACTTTGTAGCCTAAAATTGGGCTACTTTCGCTACTTTTTAGGCCAAAATTGGGCTACTTTCGATACTTTTTAGGCCAAAATTGGGCTACTTTTGCTACTTTTTAGGCCAAAATTGGGCTACTTTCGCTACTTTGTAGCCCAAAATTTCGCTACTTTTGCTACTTTTTAGCCCAAAATTGGGCTACTTTCGCTACTTTGTAGCCCAAAATTTCGCTACTTTCGCTACTTTGTAGCCCAAAATTGGGCTACTTTCGCTACTTTTTAGCCCAAATTTTTGCTACTTTCGCTACTTTGTAGCCCAAAATTGGGCTACTTTCGCTACTTTGTGGCCCAAAATTGGGCTACTTTTGCTACTTTTTGCACAAAATTTCGCTACTTTTTAGCTTAATTTTGGGCTACAAAGTAGCGAAAGTAGCCCAATTTTGGGCTAAAAAGTAGCGAAATTTTGTGCTAAAAGTAGCGAAAATAGCGCAATTTTGGGCTACAAAGTACTGAAAGTAGCCCAATTTTGGGCTACAAAGTAGCGAAAGTAGCCCAATTTTGGGCTACAAAGTAGCGAAAGTAGCCCAATTTTGGGCTACAAAGTAGCGAAAGTAGCCCAATTTTGGGCTACAAAGTAGCGAAAGTAGCGCAATCTTGGGCTACAAAGTAGCGAAAATTTGGGCTAAAAAGTAGCGAAAGTAGCCCAATTTTGAGCTACAAAGTAGCGAAATTTTGATCTACAAAGTAGCAAAATTTTGGGCTACAAAGTAGCAAAAGTAGCCCAATTTTGGGCTACAAAGTAGCGAAAGTAGCCCAATTTTGGCCTAAAAAGTAGCGAAAGTAGCCCAATTTTGGCCTAAAAAGTAATGAAAGTAGCCCAATTTTGGCGTAAAAAGTAGCGAAAGTAGAGAAATTTTGGGCTAAAATGTAGCGAAAGTAGCCCAATTTTGGCTACAAAGTAGCGAAAGTAGCCAAATTTTGGGCTACAAAAGTAGCGAAAGTAGCCCAATTTTGGGCTACAAAGTAGCGAAAGTAGCCCAATTTTGGCCTAAAAAGTAGCGAAAGTAGCCCAATTTTGGGCTACAAAGTAGCGAAAGTAGCCCAATTTTGGGCTAAAAAGTAGCGAAAGTAGCAAAATTTTGGGCTAAGAAGTAACGAAAGTAGCAAAATTTTGGGCTAAAAGTAGCGAAAGTAGCCCAATTTTGGCCTAAAAAGTACCGAAAGTAGCCCAATTTGGCCTAATTAGTAGCGAAAGTAGACCAATTTTGGCCTAAAAAGTAGCGAAAGTAGTCCAATTTTGGCCTAAAAAGTAGCGAAAGTAGCCCAATTTTGGCCTAAAAAGTAGCAAAAGTAGCCCAATTTTGGGCTAAAAAGTAGCGAAAGTAGCGAATTTTGGGCTAAAAAGTAGCGAAAGTAGCCCAATTTTGGGCTACAAAGTAGCGAAAGTAGCCCAATTTTGGGCTACAAAGTAGCG
>NC_091189.1:11197273-11267273 GCF_040958095.1 Procambarus clarkii
CACAGTTTCAAATGTAGATATGATAGAGCCCAATAGGCTCAGGAATCTGTACACCAGTTGATTGACGGTTGAGAGGCGGGACCAAAGAGCCAGAGCTCAACCCCCGCAAGCACAATTAGGTGAGTACACACACATACACACACATACACACACACGATCTCAGCCTGCACGCTAAGTGTCCCCTGCGGTCCATCTGGGTCCCCAGTCTCCATCTGTGGTCCATCTGGTCCCCCAGTCTCCACCTGTGGTCCATCTGGGTCCCCAGTCTCCACCTGTGGTCAATCAAGGGTCCCGTCTCCAGGTCTTGTGACGCCTGGTGTTGACCTGGGGCCAGGGCCGCCCTAGACACACACGCCTCATACCTCTGAAAATTACTTGAGGTTAAGCGTCCGTCGTGGGCCATTATAAAGTGGTACAATGGAAAGTGCGGAAGAGAAAGTCAGTTTGTTAGGTCCCTTTCCATATAAGGTGGTATACTTTATTTGTAAAGTATACCTTACCTTATCAATTGACTTCTTTTTTTTTTTTTTACTTTACACGGTTTGATTATGCTCCAGGGCTGCCCAAGACGTCGGCATTATATATATATATATATATATATATATATATATATATATATATATATATATATATATATATATATATATATATATATATATATATATTATTAAATATGACCGAAAAAGTAAGATTAATAATTCTAACACGAATTTTCTCGATCTTTCTTATGTTTGTTTTCACTGTTGATGGTAATTGAAAAATCATTTCTCCAAATTTCATTTTTTATTTGAATTTAAAAAAATGAATTTTGGAGAATTGATTTTTCAATTACCATCAACAGTGAAAAGAAACATAAGAAAGATCGAGAAAATTCGTGTTAGAATTATTAATCTTACTTTTTCGGTCATATTTAATAATATATGTCTACAGGAAAGACTGCTACCAAAATATACTAATATATATATATATATATATATATATATATATATATATATAAAATGTTTTTGGATTTGTGATTTGTAATTCGCAGCCACGTTATTGTGTCTCTTTCTTTGACTACTTCGCTAATACATTATTGAATCGGCAACAGTTATATATCTTTGTTCTTCTCTTCAGTGCTTGCTACTTCCTCGACCTTTTTGGTCAACCTCATAGTTCAGGCGTCGAGCCTCGTTCCGAATAGTTGGAGCTTTGAAATGTTTTTGTGAAACAGCAGGTGAGGGCCTCCATGTAGGTGTTGTATATGTTGGGTGTGTACAGCGTCTTCAAGGTCTCCATGACTGGGTTGTTAAAGACTGTTACTCATCTCGGTTAGTGTTGCATATGCCGCTGACTACAGCCTGCCAGTGTGTGTGTGTGTTGCTTGGGGGGGGGGGTTAGACTCGACTTGATGCCCATACTTACAGCTTGTCCTTTTCCCCAAAGATTCAAATTACCTGTTGTTGTTGTTGTTTTAGATTCAGCTACTCGGACAACAAGTAGCACGGGCTATGGTGAGCCCGTAATGGACTGACCTGGCACAGGAGCGGGGCTGTAACTGTTCTTCTTCATGTTACCATTTTCTTCTCAATTTCTATACTGTTCTGCTACGTTCCTTAGTCTCACTTCTTTCCACTTTATCCCCGCCCCCCTTTGTCTGTGGTGCATGTCCGGGCGTGTCCTCTTGACCAGGTGGTCTTAACACTAAGGTCTTCCTGTTATAGTAACATTCTTCCGATGCTCTCTTTTTTTTCTCGTGTAATTCCAATTTTATTTTGGATAATTTCCCTTTACTTGCTCGCATGTCTTGTCTTTTTCTTCAGTTCTGGGGAGTAACAGAGACACGGACGCCGTGGACTCTGGCTACAAATGGAATTTCCTGCTCCAAGTTTTCAAATGTCTTAGCATTCTGGGTGCTGACCTGGCCTAGTAGCCTACGTGCATCTCCTTGCCTGCTCTTCGGTCGTGTGTGTGTGTGTGTGTGTGTGTGTGTGTGTGTGTGTGTGTGTGTGTGTGTGTGTATGTGTGTGCGTGTGCGTGTGCGTGTGTGTGTGTGTGTGTGTGTGTGTGTGTGTGTGTGTGTGTGTGTGTGTGTGTGTGTGTGTGTTTGCCCTATCTGCCTATCTCACTCGACGTCACATTGGAGAGGGGCAAATAATAAGAACTATTAGTATAATGTCTGTCAGGAAGGATAACAACGCAAGTCACTTGATTACAGCAATAGAAGAGGGCGTTTACTTCGAACATCACTGAGATGGGGGGAGAGAGAGAGAGAGAGAGAGAGAGAGAGAGAGAGAGAGAGAGAGAGAGAGAGAGAGAGAGAGAGAGAGAGAGACAGAGAGAGAGAGAAGGAGCGTGATTAAACGCTCAGTGATTGACAAGTAGGTGATTAAACAGAGGGAGTGGGACACATGAGAAGTGCGGACACATAGTGTGACTGAATGTGTCTCAGTGTGGACATAGTGACCTGCGGCAAGACAATACGACTCACCTGAGACACGAGGGTTAAGACAAAACCTGGAGTAAGCACTTGCTCAGTAGGCAAGGTACATTAACACGGTAAATATCTCTGAAGTGTGTGTTCATTACACTCAAGTGTTGTGTTTGACTCTTTGAGTGCATTTCAAGAATCACAAAGTGAAAAAAATTTGAAAGAGCTTTTATGAAGAAAAAAATATATATTGATCGTTCTATGGTTTTAGTAAGTTGCTTAGTAAATTATATTATTATTTAATGATCAGGTTGAGTGTATGCAAGTGTAGCAACAATTGGAAACATCGAATTTACAACTAAAACATCCCAAGGATACCGCTGCTGGCTCTATTATAGAGGAAATGTTGTGAATGGCCTTCATGTCTCTGTGTACATGTCTCGGAAAACAAAAATCTTTAATTGATCTGAATTCTGCCAAGGAACACGCGGTAACAATGTGAACACAGGAGATAATATATCTTAAACAGATTTCTGAAATAGATCGAAGAGCGGCAATTAGTATATATATATATATATATATAGAGTAGCAGAAGACACGAGAAGCTAGGTGACCTCTTGAACTGCCACGTGTTCATACAAGCTAAGTGAACTCTCAGTGTCATCAGGGCAGCCCTTAGGGTCCGGTGCCCCGGCACAGGGCCTGGCCAGCTGGCCCCTGAGTGCCCCTGGAGATGGCCAGTAGCATGTCCGTGCTGGTGTATGGGGTCGGGGCCGCCCTCGGGTCCGGGGCCACGCTCGGAGGCCTCCTGCTCGTCCTCTACATCGCCGTCATCCTCTACATTCTCTACAACTCATCACTTCTGCCGCCCATTCTGTGCACATCGTAAGTTGTTGATGATTATAGTGAGTTGGTGCTGGTGAGAATACGTCCGCTTTGTTAGACCCGATATTGTTATAAGGTGGTTTTATGTCAAGTTTTTCCGTTTTCATACTTTTTTATAAGTTGGTGTTTGTGTTTATTTAGGTAATATGGATGTGCTGCTCAATTGTGTTTCTTTATTATGCACCCCATACTCATGCCGTGGGCGGTGGTGGAAAGGGTTATAGGGGCACATAATGGGTTCAGGAACTGAACCATATAATACATTTACCTAAGCAAGTGACAGTCTTGTGAAGCTAGTTACACAACTGTTAATGTTATATATACATGTACACACATATATATATATATATATATATATATATATATATATATATATATATATATATATATATATATAATATATATATATATATATATATATATATATATATATATATATATATATATATATAATATATATATATATATATATATATATATATATATATATATATATATACAATCATTTATACAAATACATATACACATCGATAATCTTCTGTATCACAAGTGATTCAACAAGAGGCTCACAACAGTCACTATACAAGGCACTTTACATCTATGGTGAGTCACACAGTTACTAGTCTTGCTCCACACCCACCCAACTGGGCGGCAGCTTTACAGTCATGTGCAGGCTGCACCTACAGTAAGCAAATTTTGGATACTTCGATAAGATTCCCAGCAGTACATCATTATGAATGTAGTACTTACACATTTGTTGGACTCCATTGATTTTTTCACATTCCATTATATAATGACGCAAAGTATGCAAATAGTTTTGCTGACAGAGTTTACATTTAGTCAAATCTACATCAGCAGATGTTACAAACTCCCAGAGGTACTTGTAGCCGAGCCTAAGCCTAGCAGTGGTAACATCTAGAAGTCTGCTAACCTTATTGGATGACCCATAGACGTGCGGTTCTTCCTGCATAACAGAATGATGATAGATGGAGTAACTGGTGTGAATTTCACTTTGCCTCAAGTCTACGAAATTTTGTTGATGTTCGCGGAATATTACTGCCCTCAGGCTGCTCAAAGGCAGTCCAAGTTGGTAATACTCTTCTGCCTCCCCCTTCAAGCAGAAGAGATTTCTGAAGTAGAAGGAATATAGAGACTATATACAACAATCTAGACATGACGGAAAGTAACTAAATTATGGGAACCGTCTCAAAGTTCTCAATGTACTCTCTAGAACGGAGACTGGAGAAGCACCACATAATACATGCATCAAAGACACTGGAAGGCCAGAATCCCAAATTTACACCGTAAAATATCATACTGGAACAAACGATATGATAGAACATGTAGAACACAACCAGCGAGGAACAGTGAACACAAACCAGCGAGGAACAGAGCTGCCAGGGACATTAACAGAGAACACCGAGGTCCACGGCTATTCAATATCCTACCAACAAGCTTAGGAAATATTGCCGGGACAAAAGTGGACGTGTTCAAGGAACAATTAGACAAGTTCCTACGACAAGTGTCGGACCAACCAGGTTGGTTGCTGTTTGCTCTGCCGCTCCGAGCAAACAGCAACGAATAAACAGCCTGTTGGAGCAAGTTACCACAGGTCAAGCCTGATCCCAGGCCGGACCTGGAATAGAGCTCCTAGAATCCTCTTCAGGTATACTTCAGGTATCACGGCGAGATATCGCCTACAACATCACGAGGTGATATCAACTGCTGCATCACGGGAGAGACCAACCACAGCATCACGGAGAGATCAGCCACAGCATCACGGAGAGATCAGCCACAGCATCACGGACGAGAGATCAACCACAGCATCACGGACGAGAGATCAACCACAGCATCACGGAGAGAGATCAACCACAGCATCACGGAGAGAGATCAACCACAGCATCACGGAGAGAGATTAACCACATCATCACGGAGAGAGATCAACCACAGCATCACGGAGAGAGATCAACCACAGCACGGAGAGATCAACCACAGCATCACGGAGAGATCAACCACAGCATCACGGAGAGATCAACCACAGCATCACGGAGATCAACCACAGCATCACGGAGAGAGATCAACCACAGCATCACGGAGAGAGATCAACCACAGCATCACGGAGAGAGATCAACCACAGCATCACGGAGAGATCAACCACAGCATCACGAAGAGATCAACCACAGCATCACGGAGAGAGATCAACCACAGCATCACGGAGATCAACCACAGCATCACGGAGAGATCAACCACAGCATCACGGAGAGAGATCAACCACAGCATCACGGAGAGAGATCAACCACAGCATCACGGAGAGATCAACCACAGCATCACGGAGAGAGATCAACCACAGCATCACGGAGAGATCAACCACAGCATCACGGAGAGATCAACCACAACATCACGGAGAGATCAACCACAGCATCACGGAGAGAGATCAACCACAGCATCACGGACGAGAGATCAACTGTTATATCTTGACTAATTATAAGCTTTCACATCAGATTATTTTCATCCCGGGCTCCTCCCTCCTAATCTCTTCAATCATTACAACTCGTCACAATCTTTTGCAACCAGACACCGCCAACTTGTAGAGCCCAGGGCTGCCAACCTTAATGGCCCAGTGCAGCTAAACTGCACGGCCCAATGCTGCCAACTTTTGCGTGAGGAAGACCATCTGTCGTGTGAGGAAGATCTGTCAATTTCACCGACAGCTCCCCGCCGCCGCCGGTGATAAGATCTCTCCCATTCTTACACATTTAGTCTAGAATTTACGGCCCAGATGATATGAATAACACAAGGTGTGCTGCTTGTTGGGGTTAGCCGGTACGAGGCACTCGGTGCCCTTAGAAACAGCCGGTCGGTGTGTGTGGCACTGCCGGAACTTTGGCCCACTGGAGGCTACTGGGGTCGTGATCTGTGTTGCCTCAAGAGGGGATGCTGCCTCATCCCACAGACTCGTTTCATCTCTCTCTTTCTTGCACCAAGTTCGTGATTCATCCGTCCTCAAAATGTCTCGGCCACCGAAAATTTCACTTAGCTTAATTCCTCCGTTAATTAAATTCTTGTCGCCTAAGTTCGGGCGTCAATGTGAATTCCTCGACCTAAATTCCTGGCGTCCAGCGACAGACTCTTCCCCCCCCCCCCGCGGCATACCACCCAGCCTCGCCCCCTCCCACCTATCCTCTCCCCCTCCCACCTTCCATCACAATAGGCCGTCCTCACAGGCCTCGGCTGGAGATATGAATCAAAACTGAAGCCAGCTGAGATGTGTGTGATGGGTCGCTGCCTTACCTGACCCACCTCGCCTACCTGCTGAGTTCGAGTTCAAGTACGTTTATTGAGACAATAAAATACATCTCAAAGGGATAGAGTAGCTTATAGGGCCTTAGGCTATTTCTACCCCGTCCCCCCATGCCGAGACGGTTGACTTGATTAACGTATATGACAAATCCACCCACATTCCTCTCTCTGTCTCTGTCTGTCTCTCTCTCTCTCTCTCTCTCTCTCTCTCTCTCTCTCTCTCTCTCTCTCTCTCTCTCTCTCTCTCTCTCTCTCTCTCTCTCTCTCTCTCTCTCTCTCTCTCTCTCTCTCTCTCTCTGTCTCTGTCTCTCTCTCTCTCTCTCTCTCTCTCTCTCTCTCTCTCTCTCTCTCTCTCTCTCTCTCTCTCTCTGTCTCTCTCTCTCTCTCTCTCTCTCTCTCTCTCTCTCTCTCTCTCTCTCTCTCTCTCTCTCTCTCTCTCTCTGTCTCTCTCTCTCTCTCTGTCTCTCTCTCTCTCTCTCTCTCTCTCTCTCTGTCTCTCTCTCTCTCTCTGTCTCTCTCTCTCTCTCTCTCTCTCTCTCTCTCTCTCTCTCTCTGTCTCTGTCTCTGTCTGTCTGTCTGTCTGTCTGTCTGTCTGTCTGTCTGTCTGTCTGTCTCTCTCTCTCTCTCTCTCTCTCTCTCTCTCTCTCTCTCTCTCTCTCTCTCTCTCTCGTTCACCCCTGTCCATCAATAAACCTCTTCAGCATTACCCAACCAGCACCCACTGCAGCAGCACCACCACCAACGTAACCTAACCACCCTGGTCTTCCTTGCAGGTTCGGCCACCCGCTCTTCAGATCGAGTAAGGAGCGTCGACGAGCCCGCCTCAAGGATGCCAGGTCATCCAAGTGCAACTCGGGCGACTCCGGCGACTCCGGCATCGAGGTGAGTGTGGCTTATGACTGCTTCATTCACCTCTTACTGTGGCTCGAAGTCTGTTGTTAATATCTGCCTCTCCTTGTGGACATTTCTTCTTTGTGACAATTATGTGCGAGAGCCAAGAGTGAGTGTGTCAATGTGGGTGTGTGTGCTACACGCAGGTGATCATTCTTAACTCTTTTTTTTCTGCGTGTAAAGAGCGCGAGATACCTTTTCCTTATCTTACAGCCTGGCTGGCTATCTTCACATAGCTCTTCCCTACCTTAAATGAATTCGCGTTAAAATTATGACGTCATAGTGACGTCACACGCCTCGTGCACTCCATGCCGTATATAAAACTGTTTATCTCTAAGTCTTGTTTGGATAAATTAGGTTGCGATGGGTTAGATTGAGGTAGGTTAATTTAAAGTAAAGTAGGTTAGGTTAGGTTTATTTAAATACAGTAGCGATGACGCAGATGGGCACATACATTTTCTCAGGTTATAGGCCAGCGTGCAGCGCTGAAAGGTCAGGTTAAAAGATATTAACGCTACTCCAACTAGAACATTTTAATTCCCAGCTGCGTTGTTTGGTTGTTATTCCCTCAGGAACCACCACCAGGTGGCAGCACCTCACCTGCCTCCTTGACCAGTGACCTTAGCCAGCCTCCCACACACTCTTTAATTGAGCCCCCCGCGCACAGGATAAAGGGCTGACGGGGCTATTCATGCCCGTGGCACCTCTTGGGTGGCTTAATCTTCATCAATCATCAATCAGGATAAAGGGACAGGCGAGTGTTGAGGGTGATGAGACTTGTCATACCATACGGTTCAGAAAGCTGTTTTCCATATTAACTTTATACCTCATAGAATTAACTTTATGCCTCATAGTTAACTTTATGCCTCATAGAGTTAACTTTATGCCTCATAGAGTTAACTTTATGCCTCATAGAGTTAACTTTATACCTCATAGAGTTAACTTTATAAACTAAGGTTTATTACGGAGATAAATAATACTTTCAGCTAGTACTCAAGTAAGGAATATTTAGACGAACGATAGAGACGAAACAAAGTTAGAAACACTAGCATGTGTGGTAGATGGGTGGCAGGGGGAGCATGTGTGGTAGAGGGGTGGCAGGGGGAGCATGTGTGGTAGAGTGGTGGCAGAGGGAGCATGTGTGGTAGAGTGGTGGCAGAGGGAGCATGTGTGGTAGAGTGGTGGCAGGGGGAGCATGAGGGGTGGCAGGGGGAGCATGTGTGGTAGAGTGGTGGCAGGGGGAGCATGTGTGGTAGAGTGGTGGCAGGGGGAGGGTTGCCGCGCCTCAAGAAGGGCAGGTCCAACAAGTCTGGTACTTCAGAAGAACAACCCAGCGTTAGGTTGGTGGTGCATGAAGCAGTTTCCCAGACCAACACAATGCTAACCAGATGAAGCTTACCGCTTGTAGTAGCGAGCGCAAGAAGGAAGACGGTTCTGAGGGGTCATATCAGCAAAATAGGGCGAGATACAGTGAACAATGGAATGATGGCTATTAAAAAATATACAATCTCCCGAGTAAAGATAGGGACTGAGGTCAGTTCCAACATGGGAAGCAACAAAGCGGACCAATACGATGCAGACCTTCGTGGCATGAAGATCCTGCTCTTAAAAAAACAGAGCTAAACAAGGAACGACATAATATGGTCTCATATGAACGAGACGACATGCAGAGACCCGGGTATCAATGCAGCGGCCGTCATGCAACCTTGTATTGTCCTTGAAGACAGATAGACGCGTAAGTTCCTCCTCTATCTGCCCACTACACAGGCCATGAACGTTTGGAATAAATTGAATAATGGAAGAGACTGATGATGTGCGTGAGGGAGCGGCTCCGGGTAAGAAGGGCCGAGTTGTGGACTAGCTCAAAAGGATGTTGATCAAGGCTGAACCGACCACCAGGGAGTGAGTAGAATGGCCTGACCCTCCAAGCTCTCCATTGTCTCAGTCGGAGGGGAAGAGATATATACTCTCCCATCTAACGAATGCCAAACACGATAAAGAATGGTATTTAATGACAAACGTGGTATTAGACACTTTATTTCCAGATAAATAATATGAGGTTTTATTATTGCATTTTTTTACAGCTTTCATCATGTGTAAAAAGAGGTTATGAGGCATAATTCATAGTTTTATTTTTATGTATTTAGATATATGCAATAGTATATATCTGAATCGATATGCAATAGCATATATCTGAATGAAGATGAGTGCCCTCATCTCTCACCCCCTGTTACCGAGCAGTAAATAGGTACCTGGGAGTTAGTCAGCTTTCACGGGCTGCTTCCTGAGGGGTGGAGGCCTGGTCGAGGACCGGACCGCGGGGACACTAAGCCCCGAAATCATCTCAAGATAACCCCCCTAACCTAAGTCAATCATACCCACCCACATTCAGGTGTCGATAATATTGTGCTTCATCACCTCCTCCCCGTGTAATACACAAGATAACTTATCACCACTTTATGTCCTATAATCTAACCATAACATAAAATTATTGTAATGACGGAAATAGTGGTAAATAATTTTGATTGAAATATGAATTGTATTATGGTATATGAGCTAATTAATTTTGATTGAAATATGAATTGTATTATGGTATATGAGGTAATTAATTTTGATTGAAATATGAATTGTATTTTTTTTCATAGATGCATGAATGGTTAGGGAGGAATGGTAATGACTTAGAAGATATCCTAAACGGTTGAGATGACTGGTGGGGGAATGTAAACAGTATTTTCTTAATGAAAGCCTATTATCTCGGAGAGATTAGGACATTGTTGACTAAATTCTCGCCTACTTGTGAAGAAATTAACTTTCCATACAAAACTTGCAAGATATTGTTGATAACTGACGTGTGTAATCTGTGTATTGTATGTTTATCTGTTAAGATATTTAGACCAAGTGTATATTTTTCCCAGTATGTGTACGTGTTCACCCAGACTATTATTATTCTTAACAGCTCGTAACCCGAGCTCGTAGTGCTTCGGAGCTCATAAACTGTTTAATAAGTGTAAACAGATCCGCCATGATTGTGGGAAGATGTAGAGGTTTCGTAAGTGGTTGCGCAAATGCTTGACGAATCCTGTCCTCAGTTCATTAGAGCTGATATCGTAAATATTACTGATATTGTGAAGATAGTATTATATCTTGTGAATGGAGTGCAAGTGACGTCAGGGTGTGTCGGGTGCAAGTGACGTCAGTGTGTGTGTCGAGTGCAAGTGACGTCAGTGTGTGTGTCGAGTGCAAGTGACGTCAGTGTGTGTGTCGAGTGCAAGTGACGTCACTGTGTCGAGTGCAAGTGACGTCACTGTGTCGAGTGCAAGTGACGTCACTGTGTCGAGTGCAAGTGACGTCAGTGTGTGTGTCGAGTGCAAGTGACGTCACTGTGTCGAGTGCAAGTGACGTTACTGTGTGTGTCGAGTGCAAGTGACGTCACTGTGTCGAGTGCAAGTGACGTCAGTGTGTGTCGAGTGCGAGCCATATATGTTATCAAATTAAATCAAAGACTTTACTCATAAGTGGCTGTACAAGTATAACTGGGAAAGTTTACATATAAAGTAAAGTATATTACTAAGATAATAAGAGTGCCAACAACAACAGAGCAGGTAGACTGTCATCATCACAACCACAAACATAATCTCTAACAACCTGCACAGACCATTACAACACTGGCTGGACTAAACAGCTCTACAACACTCTAAATCACACACTTACATTTTAAGACATAAAGTGAGTGACATTTTAGCTAACAGTTTGAAAGGTGAGATATTGTGAAGACAAAGTGAGGTGTATTAACGTTAGAGTGGTAAGCCATATTGGCCTAACTTACATCACAAAAATTAACCTGATGAGACAGTTAGATGAAGAACTAACATGAACAGATCACACCAGGACGCTGTAGACATGTTCACACCCTCGGTGTTATTAGCAACAGGTTCTGGGACTATCCCGGCTCAAAATGACTCTCAAACACACACACACATATAACATCCATCTGACTTTAATTGGATTCAAAATAAGAATTTGAAGTTTGTGGATCATTTCATGTCGACACTACTCACTCGCTGCTCCCTCACTCTTACTCCACTGTCCGTCTACGTACTTGGAGCGGTCGGTAGAGGGAAGGTCTCGCTTTTTTTTTTGCAGGGTTGGCGTTCGGTTCCCGATGGCCCAAGTGGTTGTGGCCACCGTTCCTGCTCTTGATCCTCATGTCCCAGATCCTTGTCCTCGTGTCCCAGCTCCTTGTCCTCGTGTCCCAGCTCCTTGTCCTCGTGCCCCAGCTCCTTGTCCTCGTGTCCCAGCTCCTTGTCCTCGTGTCCCAGCTCCTTGTCCTCGTGTCCCAGCTCCTTGTCCTCGTGTCCCAGCTCCTTGTCCTCGTGTCCCAGCTCCTTGTCCTCGTGTCCCAGCTCCTTGTCCTCGTGTCCCAGCTCCTTGTCCTCGTGTCCCAGCTCCTTGTCCTCGTGTCCCAGCTCCTTGTCCTCGTGTCCCAGCTCCTTGTCCTCGTGTCCCAGCTCCTTGTCCTCGTGTCCCAGCTCCTTGTCCTCGTGCCCCAGCTCCTTGTCCTCGTGTCCCAGCTCCTTGTCCTCGTGTCCCAGCTCCTTGTCCTCGTGTCCCAGCTCCTTGTCCTCGTGTCCCAGCTCCTTGTCCTCGTGCCCCAGCTCCTTGTCCTCGTGCCCCAGCTCCTTGTCCTCGTGCCCCAGCTCCTTGTCCTCGTGCCCCAGCTCCTTGTCCTCGTGCCCCAGCTCCTTGTCCTCGTGTCCCAGCTCCTTGTCCTCGTGTCCCAGCTCCTTGTCCTCGTGTCCCAGCTCCTTGTCCTCGTGTCCCAGCTCCTTGTCCTCGTGTCCCAGCTCCTTGTCCTCATATCCCAGCTACTTGTCCTTGTGTCCCAGCTCCTTGTCCTCATGTCCCAGCTCCTTGTCCTCATGCCCCAGCTCCTTGTCCTCGTGTCCCAGCTCCTTGTCCTCGTGTCCTAGCTCCTTGCCCTCATATTCCAGCTGCTTAATCTCCGTATGTCCTCTAAGTGCTGTATAGTCATACCGATAATTCTCTTACACTGTGTGCAGCTTGTGTGGTTCCCTTAAGTCAGGGAGGTGACCTGGGAGTACCACACAGCTGCTGGTCAGGAGGCATCATTCAACTCTCTCTCCCAGAGGCCATCTCGGTTATGTGGATGTGTTAGTGATTCTGTGGCAGCTATGAGAAAGGTATCTGGATATTTTCTAGTAATGGTAGGTGGGTGGTGGTGGTTGTGGTGGTGGGTGGGGAGGGTGTGGCGGTAGTGGTGAAAGTGAAGATGATGGTGGTGGTGGTGGACTGGTTGCTCATGTTACATGGTTGGTGGTAATTCCCACGGTAATTAGGGCCAACTGCCCACCTGCCGGCTGCTTGTGCACTCACTCTCGCCTTCATGCACACGCGCACACACACACACTCTTACTCTCGCTACCCACTCTTATACTACTACTCTCACACTCTTACTTTCGTGTACACACACTTATCTACTCCTACTCCTCTACCCCCCCCCCACTCCTACCTGCCAAGAGCCGGCAGGACGGAGGTAGCTCTGGTACTCTCCTCCGTGCCCAACTTGGGTCTGCCGTGGCCGCTCTCATCCTAACTTGGAATTCTGTGGGAGTGTGTTGAAAGGGAGCGTGAGAGAATGGTCTGAATAGTGGGTCACCTTCCCACAGGGGGGGGGGGGGTCTATGTGAGTGTTTGTCTATGTCTTACTGCTGCTCTGTCTGCCTCGGGGGCTCCTTTCTGCTTCCTTATGTCCATACACCCATCTTTCTCCTTTTGACATCTTTCCCTCTTAGCCCCCTTCTTCCTGGCTCCTTCTCAACCCTCCTCCCCCACTCTTGCTCCCCCACCCCTCCCACCCCACACCCCAGTCCCTGCCTATACCCCCCCCCCCCCCGCCCCTCCCGCGTCCAATATGCAAATGGTTTTCCTTATCTTCGCCAATAATTTTCTCCTGGCCCTTGAAGGCGTGGCTGCTGATGGATAAGGTCATAGTGAAGGTGTTACATTAGATAAGGGGAGGAGGAGGAGGAGGGGATTTAGTAAGGTTATGACAACTGGTCAAGAATGAGACACTCGGTGGGAAGCAGTAAGGGCTTCGTCTGGACACACACACACACACACACACACACACACACACACACACACACACACACACACACACGCACACACACACACACACACACACACACACACACACACACACACACACACACACACACGCACACACGCACACACACACCTGAACAAGCGATGTGCGCCAAGATTCCCACAGCGGTGTCATCAGTAGTAAGTTACGGAGGCACGCATGCGTTCTGGCGCACACTGACACCTTGTGCAACATGGCGCTAGACGGCTAATGAGTGGTGTTGCCGTGTGTTGCAGCTGGTGACGACGGGGTCGGGGCCCGGGACGACGCTCAACATGTCCGCTCACATCATTGACCTGGACGCCAATAACTACGTGGACCCGGCCTTCGTGGTGAGTACTACTTAACGTTACCTTTTAAGTAAGCTAATGTTGTTTACTCTCTCTCCATGTTTTCTCCTCTACAGATCCTCGTCCTGCTCACCTTGGTCCCCTGACCCTCCCCTACGTCCAACACCCATCTACGACTCTCCACACACACACTAATACACTCAGCCTAACATCCTCCACCTGACTCGTAGACATCTCAGACATTCTTCAGCCTCTCCCCGACTCTCGTCTCCGGTAATCAAAAGGTAGACTCACTAGCAAACACTGTCACTGCTCTACCTGCTATACAGGTTCAAATACCTGCAAGTTTTTTCACAGATTAAGGAACAAATCAGGAAGAAAATACTCCCAACTATCAAAAGTCGCCACAGAGCCAAAGTAGCGGAATGAAGGTTCGTACCACTGCGATGTGGTACGAGTACCATTGGGTACTCTTCTTTCAAGCCTGGCAAAAATATATCCAGAGACATTGCAGTAGTCATACACAGACTCAGACTTGGTTACAAGTGCTGCTGGGAGGTAATAAACCCAATAGTTAGAGAGTGTCATATCTGTGGAACAGATTCAGAGGCGCTGCTGTTACATTACTTCCGGGAATGTGAAGTAACTGAAGGCCTGCGCATCAAACTCCTCATTCATCCAACAAAAACAACTGCATTAGATGCAACATTCACAGCGACTACATTGGTAAAAAAGAACAGTTGAAGAATGGAACACCACTAGTGAATAATGTACATCTATATCCGCCACCACGATAATGTTATTAAAACAAAAAGATTAAATCAGTGCGAAAAGAAGGAAACTCTACTTTCATAAAAAAAATAAAACTTTGACCCAGAGAGCACAATAACAAAGTTATCGCGAATAAACGAACTCAATTACGGGCTCACTCTAGCCCGTGCTACATGAAACTTTTGTTCCGAGTAGCTGCATCTACACCACCACCACCGCTCGTCTCCCAACATCACTACTATTAAGAACCTGGGGCCAGATTCACGAAAGCACTTACGCAAATACTTACGAACCTGTACATCTTTTCGCAATCTTTGGCGGCTTTGTTTCCAATTATTAAACAGTTTACAAGCATAAAAACTTCCCAATCAACTGTTGTTATTGTTATAAACAGATGCTTCGGAGCTCTTTAACTGTTTAATAATTGTAAACAAAGCCGCCAAAGATTGAGAAAAGATGCATAGGTTCGGAAGTGCTTGCGTAAGTGATTTCGTGAATCTGGCCCCAGGTCGTGCCATGGCCTCTGAGGTCCCTCAGGTGGTCGTCTTGCCCAAGTAACCCATCCCGCTCAATCCTTTCACTACACACTTTTTTAACGCTTTTAGTTCACTCACTATTTTTGTATCTCCACTATCCTCAACCAGGCTTCATCGAGCATTTACCGCAGCCACTTACGAAACATGTACATCTTTCCTCAAATATGGCGGCTTTGTTAACGTTTATTATAGAGTTTATGAAGCACGGCGAGGTTGTTTGAAGCAATAGTAACCCTGGGTTGTGAAGTTTGCCAGCTTGTAAACTGTAAACAAAGCTGCCATAACTGAGGAAAGATGAACAGGTTTCGGAAATGGTTGCGTAAATGCTTGATGAATCCTGGCCCCTAGTCCCTCCGCTAGCCTCCTGGCCCCTCCACTACCCTCCAGGCCCCTCCACTACCCTCTTGGCCCCTCCACTACCCTCCTGGGCTCTACTACCCTCCAGGCCCCTCCACTACCCTCCAGGTCCCTCCACTACACACCCCAACACTCAACACCTTTCACCACGCCTCCAATACGTGCTGTTTTCCGCTTCTGGTGGGAATCGGATGATAATTTTCCCCAGGAAAATATCTGGACAGGAAACACTAGTCCAGTTGGAAAACTTCCCACCCAAACACCGCCTGCAATACTTGCCTCACATTCTCGATATTCTGAAATAACCTTTTTTTCTGTTGAATTCTGAAATTCAGGAGTTGCCGTTCGGGTTACTTGCTGGAATATTCTTTTTCTGTTGAATTCTGAAATTCAGGAGTTGCCGTATGGGTTACTCGCTGGAATATTGGAACTTTGAAACTGACATGTGTACATGACGCAAGAAACTAGGATAACTAACTGGGATAACGCAATACCATTTTACGACACTCTGGAATCCTGGAATGAAAAGTTGCAACACTTTGCCTCTGGAACGCCAACGAGTTTCTTTCTTGTCGTCTTTTCTCGCTCATCCCAAGCCGAATAGGGAAATGGTCTTTAGTTGAAATTATGGAACTGTCACAATAAATAAAACGAGAGAAGGCGGTTCCTCTCTCTCTCTCTCTCTCTCTCTCTCTCTCTCTCTCTCCCTCTCTCTCTCTCTCTCCCTCTCTCTCTCTCTCTCCCTCTCTCTCTCTCTCTCTCTCTCCCTCTCTCTCTCTCTCTCCCTCTCTCTCTCTCTCTCTCTCTCTCTCTCTCTCTCTCTCTCTCTGGAGGAAAGAGAGGGCACAAAGGAGCAATATTTGAAATGTATGTATTTGTTTATTATATTTTATTTTCCTGCCGAAAAGTTTGTACGTGGTGTGTGAGTTTGTTTGTATGTGTATGTATGTATATTTCTCTCTATGTCCATTACATATATTTTTGACACACACACGCACACACACACACACATACACACACACACACACACACACACACACACACACACACACACACACACACGCGCGCGCACACACACTCACACACACACACACACACACACGCGCGCGCGCACACACACTCACACACACACACACACATGTGTTTCCACAGGGCTACTATGTAGTGAGGAAAGAGAGAGAAGGGAGAGGAGGAGGTGGTGTAGCTTTGCTACTGAGAGAAGGTTGGAGTTTCGAAGAGATGGTAATTCAGAACTGTGAAGGTTTCAGTGACTACATATCAGGCACCATAGCAACTGGAGGACAGAAAATTATAGTAGTAGTCATATATAACCCCCCACCGAATGTCAGAAGACCCAGACAGGAATATGATAGAAACAACTTGGCCACCATCAATATAATAGAGAGAGCAGCTTCTGTGGCTAGCAGGAACGGATCCAGGCTACTAATCATGAGAGACTTCAACCATGGAAAGATAGATTGGGGGAACAGAGACCCACATGGAGGCCCAGACACATGGGGAGCTAAGCTGCTGGATGTGGCAACAAGAAACTTTCTAAGTCAACACGTCAAGGGACCGACAAGAACGAGAGAAGGGGATGAACAAGCCTTGCTTGATCTGATATTTACCCTAAATGAGTCGGATATAAGGGAAGTTAAGTTGGAAGCCCCCTTGGGAATGAGTGATCATAGTGTATTGAGCTTTGAGTACCTGGTTGAGCTAGGAATTATCACCCCCAAAAAAGAACTGGGAAACAAAGGGCTGGCGTACCGAAAGGGAAACTACGAGGAGATGAATAAATTCCTATGGGATATACATTGGGACACAGAACTCGGAACCAAGTCTGTACAAGACATGATGGACTATGTCACCCAAAAATGTCAGGAGGCTGTAAGCAGGTTTGTCCCAGCCCAACAGGAAAAAACAGAGAAGCAAAGGAAGAATCCGTGGTTTAATAGGGAATGTATGAAAGCAAAGGAGCTGAACAAAAGGGCATGGAGGAACTTCCGTAATAACAGAACACCAGAAAGTAGAGAGAGATACCAGAGAACCAGGAACGAGTATGTTAGTGTGAGAAGAGCAGCTGAGAAAAGGTATGAAAATGATATAGCTAATAAAGCCAAGACCGAACCAAAGCTACTACACAGTCACATCAGGAGGAAGACAACAGTGAAGGAACAGGTGATGAAACTTAGGGTGGGCGAGGACAGGTACACAGAGAATGACAAAGAGGTGTGTGAAGAACTCAACAAAAGGTTCCAGGAGGTCTTTACAATAGAACAGGGAGAAGTCACGGTGCTAGGAGAGGTGGCAGCAAACCAGGTGACCATGGAAAGGTTCGAAATTACAAGAGATGAGGTCAAGAAGCACCTATTGGAGCTGGATGTGAGAAAAGCTGTTGGGCCGGATGGAATCTCACCATGGGTATTGAAAGAGTGTGCAGGAGCACTTAGCTTGCCACTCTCCATAGTGTATAGTAGGTCACTGGAAACGGGAGACCTACCAGAAGTATGGAAGACTGCTAATGTAGTACCAATATTTAAAAAGGGTGACAGACAAGAGGCACTGAACTACAGGCCAGTGTCCTTAACTTGTATACCATGCAAGGTGATGGAGAAGATTGTGAGAAAAAACTTAGTAACACATCTGGAGAGAAGAGACTTCGTGACAACCCATCAACATGGGTTCAGGGAGGGTAAATCTTGCCTTACAGGCTTGATAGAATTCTATGATCAGGTGACAAAGATTAAGCAAGAAAGAGAAGGATGGGCGGACTGCATTTTTTTGGACTGTCGGAAAGCCTTTGACACAGTACCCCATAAATGGTTGATGCATAAGCTGGAGAAACAGGCAGGAGTAACTGGTAGGGCGCTCCAGTGGATAAGGGAGTACCTAAGCAATAGGAAGCAGAGAGTTATAGTGAGGGGTGAGACCTCAGAATGGCGGGAAGTCACCAGTGGAGTCCCACAGGGCTCTGTGCTTGGACCTATCCTGTTTCTGATATACGTAAATGATCTCCCAGAGGGTATAGACTCATTCCTCTCAATGTTTGCTGACGACGCCAAAATTATGAGAAGGATTAATACAGAGGAGGACAGCTTGAGGCTTCAAGAAGACCTGGACAAGCTGCAGGAATGGTCGAACAAATGGATGTTAGAGTTTAACCCAAGCAAATGTAATGTAATGAAGATAGGAGTAGGAAGCAGGAGACCAGATACAAGGTATCACTTGGGAGATGAAATACTTCAAGAGTCAGAGAGAGAAAGACCTGGGAGTTGATATCACGCCAGACCTGTCCCCTGAAGCTCATATCAAGAGGATAACATCAGCAGCATAAGTCAGGTTGGCTAACATAAGAACGGCCTTTAGAAACTTGTGTAAGGAATCTTTCAGAACATTATATACCACATATGTCAGACCAATCCTGGAATATGCGGCTCCAGCATGGAGTCCATATCTAGTCAAGCATAAGACTAAACTGAAAAAGGTTCAAAGGTTTGCCACCAGACTAGTACCCGAGCTGAGAGGTATGAGTTACGAGGAGAGACTACGGGAATTGAACCTGACTTCGTTGGAAGACAGAAGAGTTAGGGGGGACATGATCACCACATTCAAGATTCTCAAGGGAATCGACAGGGTTGATAAAGATAGGCTATTTAACACAAGGGGCACACGCACTAGGGGACACAGGTGGAAACTGAGTGCCCAAATGAGCCACAAAGATATTAGAAAGAACTTTTTTAGTGTCAGAGTGGTTGACAAATGGAATGCATTAGGAAGCAATGTGGTGGAGGCTGACTCCGTACACAGTTTCAAGTGTAGATATGATAGAGCCCAATAGGCTCAGGAACCTGTACACCTGTTGATTGACGGTTGAGAGGCGGGACCAAAGAGCCAGAGCTCAACCCCCGCAAGCACAACTAGGTGAGTACAACTAGGTGAGTACACACACACACACACACACACACACACACACACACACACACACACACACACACACACACACACACACACACACACACACACACTGTATCCTGTGTATCCAGACACAGGATACAGAATAGGAGATGAGGTACTTCATGAAACGGACAGAGAGAAAGCATCACACCAAATCTCTCTCCTGAAGCCCACATAAAAAGAATTACGTCTGCAGCATATGCGAGGCTGGCTAACATCAGAACAGCCTTCAGGAACCTGTGTAAGGAATCTTTCAGAATCTTGTACACCACATATGTAAGACCAATCCTGGAGTATGCGGCCCCAGCATGCAGCCCGTACCTTGTCAAGCACAAGACGAAGCTGGAAAAAGTTTAGAGGTATGCCACTAGACTAGTCCCAGAACTAAGAGGCGTGAGTTATGAGGGAAGGCTGCGGAAAATGCACCTTACGACACTGGAAGACAGAAGAGTAAGGGGAGACATGATCACTACCTACAAAATTCTCAGGTGAATTGACAGGGTAGACAAGGATAAACTATTCAACACTGGTGGCACGCGAACAAGGGGACACAGGTGGAAACTGAGTACCCAAATGACCCACAGGGACGTTAGAAAGAACTTTTTCAGTGTCAGAGTAGTTAACAGGTGGAATGCATTAGGCAGTGATGTGGTGGAGGCTGACTCCATACACAGTTTTAAATGTAGATATGACAGAGCCCAGTAGGCTCAGGAATCTGTACACCAGTTGATTGACGGTTGATGGGCGGGACCAAAGAGCCAAAGCTCAACCCCCCCCCCCCTGCAAGCACAATTAGGTTAGTACAACTAGTTGAGTACACACACAGGAAGCAGCCCGTAACAGCTGTCTAACTCCCAGGTACCTTGTTACTGCTAGAAGAGCCGGAGCATCAGGTGAAAGAAACTCTACCCTGTTTCTGCCTCGGTCGGAAATCGAAATCGGGCCCTTAGAACTGCGACCCTCGAGCGCTGTCGACTCACCGAGAGCCCCCAGCCCCCCCCCCCCTGTGTGTAATTACCTAAGTGTAATTATCTAAGTGTAGTTACAGGTTGAGAGCTACGCTCGTGGTGTCCCGTTTTCCCAGCACTCTGTCATATAACGCTTTGAAACACCGTGTGTGTGTGTGTGTGTGTGTGTGTGTGTGTGTGTGTGTGTGTGTGTGTGTGTGTGTGTACTTACCTAATTGTACTTACCTAATTGTGCTGTGTGTGTGTGTGTGTGTGTGTGTGTGTGTGTGTGTGTGTGTGTGTGTGTGTGATGTAAACAATTTAGTAATAATAATAATATATTATTATTATTGTGCTTCATTCAAGCACTACGGCATTGTAGCAAGTTTCTCTATTGTTAGTATTCTTATAAGTCATAACGGTGATAATTATTATTAATCCCATGATCAATCCCGCGATTAATCTCGCAACAACAAGTTTTGAATTCCAGCAAAACGGTAAACATCCGCTCGTTACTAAATTAATTACCTGGAGCTTAATTGATCCGACGGCCATTATGCAGAGTATAAAAGTAGGAGAGGTATTGTTGGTGTTGTGTTCAGGCCAGGGTGGTGGTGGTGGGGTGCCACCCTCGCTACTCTACACGTGCCTTACCTTGAGGTGCTTCCGGGGCTTAGCGTCCCCGCGGCCCGGTCGTCGACCAGGCCTCTCGAGGCCTCCGACGAGGCCCCTTCCCCACTTAGGAGTAATGTATTGTAAGACTTATGGGGGGAATTATACAATGTCTCATAATCCACCCTCACACCTCTCTCTCTCACTCTCTCTCTCTCTCTCTCTCTCTCTCTCTCTCTCTCTCTCTCTCTCTCTCTCTCTCTCTCTCTCTCTCTCTCTCTCTCTCTCTCTCTCTGTCTCTCTCTGTCTCTCTCTCTCTCTCTCTGTCTCTCTCTGTCTCTCTCTGTCTCTCTCTCTGTCTCTCTCTCTCTCTCTCTGTCTCTCTCTGTCTCTCTCTCTCTCTCTCTGTCTCTCTCTGTCTCTCTCTGTCTCTCTCTCTGTCTCTCTCTCTCTCTCTCTCTCTCTCTCTCTCTCTCTCTCTCTCTCTCTCTCTCTCTCTCTCTCTCTCTCTCTCTCTCTCTGTCTCTCTCTCTCTCTCTCTGTCTCTCTCTGTCTCTCTCTGTCTCTCTCTCTGTCTCTCTCTCTCTCTCTCTCTCTCTCTCTCTCTCTCTCTCTCTCTCTCTCTCTCTCTCTCTCTCTCTCTCTCTCTCTCTCTCTCTCTCTGTCTCTCTCTGTCTCTCTCTCTCTCTCTCTCTCTCTCTCTCTCTCTCTCTCTCTCTCTCTCTCTCTCTCTCTCTCTCTCTCTCTGTCTCTCTCTGTCTCTCTCTGTCTCTCTCTCTCTCTCTCTCTCTCTCTCTCTCTCTCTCTCTCTCCTTTATCTTTTTACTCTATTTTATTTATTTATATATATCTATGGCATACATATACTCCTTGTTTAACCTAGGGAATTTGGGTTATGTATGTGAGTATATCAACAGTATGTATGAGTGTGTGTATATGTGTACTCACCTAGTTGTGTTTGCGGGGGTTGAGCTTCGGCTCTTTGATCTCGCCTCTCGACTGTCAATCAACTGGTGTACAGATTCCTGAGCCTACTGGGCTCTATCATATCTACATTTGAAACTGTGTATGGAGTCAGCCTCCACCACATCACTGCCTAATGCATTCCATTTACAAACTACTCCTACACTGAAAAAGTTCTTTCTAATGTCTCTGTGGCTCATCTGGGTACTAAGTTTCCACCTGGGCCCCTGGTTCGTGTTCCACCCGTGCTAATGAGTTTGTCTTTGTCCACCTTGTCAATTCCCTTGATAATTTTGTAGGTGGTTATCATGTCTCCCCTTTCTCTTCTGTCTTCCAGGGACGTGAGTTTCAGCTCCTTTAGCCTTTCCTCGTAGCTCATACCTCTCAGTTCCGGAACGAGTCTGGTGGCATACCGCTGAATCTTTGTGTGAATCGTTTGTGTGTGTGTACTCACCTAGTTGTGTTTGCGGGGGTTGAGCTCTGGCTCTTTGGTCCCGCCTCTTAACTGTCAATCAACTGGTGTACAGATTCCTGAGCCTACTGGGCTCTATCATATCTATATTTGAAACTGTGTATGGAGTCAGCCTCCACCACAACACTACTTAATGCATTCCATTTGTTAACTACCCTGACACTGAAAAAAATTCTTTCTAACGTCTCTGTGGCTCATCTGGGTACTACGTTTCCACCTGTGTCCCCATTGTTCGTGTTCCACCCGTGCTAAAGAATTTGTTTTTGTCCACCCTTTGTGTGTGTGTACTCACCTAGTTGTGTTTGCGGGGGTTGAGCTCTGGCTCTTTGGTCCCGCCTCTCAACCGTCAATCAACAGGTGTACAGATTCATGAGCCTATCGGGCTCTGTCATATCTACACTTGAAACTGTGTATGGAGTCAGCCTCCACCACATCACTTCCTAATGCATTCCATTTGTCAACCACTCTGACACTAAAAAAGTTCTTTCTAATATCTCTGTGGCTCATTTGGGCACTCAGTTTCCACCTGTGTCCCCTTGTGTGTGTGTGTGTGTGTGTGTGTGTGTGTGTGTGTGTGTGTGTGTGTGTGTGTGTGTGTGTGTGTGTGTAACTTGTCTGGCCTCTAGGAAATAAGTGTGAGTAAGGTGGCAGTGTGCTCACATACTGGGGAAGACCGCCTCCACCCACCAACAGGTTAGTGCATTTCCTACTGAACTAATGTTTCCTTGTTTCGAATTGGACTCTGCAATAAGTACGTATTACTTGATAATAATTGTAATGGTAGTAATACACGTTGTATACAATTGAGTGGTGAATGGGGTACAGTGTGGTGAAGTACAGTGAGGCGAATGGGGTACAGGGGACGTGTACCTGTCGTGGGGGTGAGGTAAAGTTACAATCGCTCTTTGACCCTGGCCGTTGGACCGCTGTGTCCGCTCTCTCAACCCCCCCCCCCTCCCCACACACGACCTCAACCCCCCTCCCCTTACACGACCTCAAACTCCCTCCCCTTACACGACCTCAAACTCCCTCCCCTTCTTCCCCCTCCCTTCACACGACCTCAAACCCCCTCCCTCCCCTCTTTCCCCTCATCCTAATTCGCCATCGACAATTTCCCGAGTATTGAACTTTCCCGCGGTAACCACTGCGGGAGTCAATCATCCCTCGCCACAACTCTCTCCCTCTGAGGTAATTACACAAAAGCCTAATGGTAGTTGTGGAGAATGTGTAGGAGCATTTGAGAGTTGTGACTCTAGAAGGTTATGAGTATCTGTAGAGCTCGGTAATAAGGTGATCTCTGTCTGTCTGTCTGTCTGTCTGTCTGTCATTCTGTCTGTCTGTTTGTCTCTCTCTCTCTCTCTCTCTCTCTCTCTCTCTCTCTCTCTCTCTCTCTCTCTCTCTCTCTCTCTCTCTCTCTCTCTCGCTCTCTCGCTCTCTCTCTCTCTCTCTCTCTCTCTCTCTCTCTCTCTCTCTCTCTCTCTCTCTCTCTCTCTCTCTCTCTCTCTCTCTCTCTCTCTCTCGCTCTCTCGCTCTCTCTCTCTCTCTCTCTCTCTCTCTCTCTCTCTCTCTCTCTCTCTCTCTCTCTCTCTCTCTCTCTCTCTCTCTCTCTCTCTCTCTCTCTCTCTCACTCTCTCTCTCTCGGATGTTCCTCATAGCGCTGCCAGACCAACCCGTACTCTTACAAATAACGTCGCTTTTCGCTCGTATGCGCACTACGGCTAAAAATTGGTGTACTAGAAAATGGAAGCGGCTCGCGAAAGTGACGTTCTGTCCCGTTTTCTGTTTTGGGTCCTCTGGCTTAGTGCGTTAGGATAGGAAAGGACAGTTTAAATTAACAGTATTCATGATCTTTTGAAACGTTAGGAGAACTTGCTGCCCTAGTACCCTACCAGAGGACCCAAAATATGCTGTTTTGGGTCCATTTCATATGGAAAATAAATTGCCATTTTGGATTACGGCAATTTTTGATTGGACTACGGCAATCAACATGTTGATCATCCTAGCTTAATTAACCCGAACTTAATCTATCCTGTCCCATTCTAACCTATCTCACTGTGTTTTAGCCTGTTGCAGCCTAACAGAGTCTGCCCTAACTTAACACTGTACTTGGAACTTAGGGTAAGACGGGACACCAAAATGAAGGAGATCGTGTATGTGGCAGGTTCAACGGTCACTGAACCTAATTACTCAGTTTTGAGTTTATCCGTCGAGCTCTTTTTTATTCAAAGGCTTTTGAAGATTATCGTAATTACCGTTTAAATAGCCCGTCATGTTATAGTGCGGAGGATCATAATAGCACAGGCTAAGCTGCTTTGCGCTGTCTGAACACCTGGTTATTGAATTCGTGGGCTTAATTAACATGGGAGAGGGATATGCAATGGGATCTAACCCACTGTGCGAGTGTACAGTGGGTTGTCTGGGAAAATGACGTCATGGTGAAGTCTGGTTATCTGGGAAAATGACGTCATGGTGAAGTCTGGTTATCTGGGAAAATGACGTCATGTGAAGTCTCTCTTTCCCTCTGTGTGACGTCACACGTTCCCCAGCCTCGCGACACGAGGCGAAAATATTATTTTTGTTATCGTCATCCTCATCAAATAACGGGTTTCCTTGAATGATTTAATTTTGTATTTATGTTCTCTACTCTTCATATCTCTTTTTTTTTTAAATAATTCATAGTTTTCTTTGGGAATAAAATGTTACATTTTCAACCCGACGGGAAATGTATTTGGTGATTTCAATGCTTGAGACAGACCGACATACATACAAACAGACAGGCAGGCAGGCAGGCAGGCAGGCAGGCAGGCAGGCAGACAGACAGACAGACAGACAGACAGACAGACAGACAGACAGACAGACAGACAGACAGACAGGTTGTGTTGACCCTTCCGCCCGTGTTCCACCCTCATCGCTGCATGACGCCTACTGTGTGTGCAAACCTCAGTTGTCTATCAGGTGTAGAATACACTTAGGGTTACCACGTGTACAGTCTAGCGTGAGATGTGTTACCACGTGTACAGTCTAGCGTGAGATGTGTTACCACGTACAGTCTAGCGTGAGGTGTGTTACCACGTACAGTCTAGCGTGAGGTGTTACCAAATACAGTCTAGCGTGAGGTGTTACCACGTACAGTCTAGCGTGAGGTGTTACCAAATACAGTCTAGCGTGAGGTGTGTTACCACGTACAGTCTAGCGTGAGGTGTTACCACGTACAGTCTAGCGTGAGGTGTTACCACGTACAGTCTAGCGTGAGGTGTGTTACCACGTGTACAGTCTAGCGTGAATTGTGTTATCACGTGTACAGTCTAGCGTGAGGTGTGTTACCACGTACAGTCTAGCGTGAGGTGTGTTACCACGTACAGTCTAGCGTGAGGTGTTACCAAATACAGTCTAGCGTGAGGTGTTACCAAATACAGTCTAGCGTGAGGTGTGTTACCACGTGTACAGTCTAGCGTGAATTGTGTTATCACGTGTACAGTCTAGCGTGAGGTGTGTTACCACGTATACAGTCTAGCGTGAGGTGTGTTACCACGTACAGTCTAGCGTGAGGTGTTACCACGTACAGTCTAGCGTGAGGTGTTACCACGTACAGTCTAGCGTGAGGTGTGTTACCACGTGTACAGTCTAGCGTGAATTGTGTTACCACGTGTACAGTCTAGCGTGAGGTGTGTTACCACGTGTACAGTCTAGCGTGAAGTGTGTTATCATGTATACAGTCTAGCGTGAGGTGTGTTACCACGTATACAGTCTAGCGTGAGGTGTTACCATGTATACAGCCTAGCGTGAGGTGTGTTACCACGTGTACAGTCTAGCGTGAGGTGTGTTACCACGTGTACAGTCTAGCGTGAGGTGTGTTATCATGTATACAGTCTAGCGTGAGGTGTGTTACCACGTATACAGTCTAGCGTGAGGTGTGTTACCACGTGTACAGTCTAGCGTGAAGTGTGTTACCATATATACAGTCTAGCGTGAAGTGTGTTACCACGGGTACAGTCTAGCGTGAATTGTGTTACCACGTGTACAGTCTAGCGTGAGGTGTGTTACCACGTGTACAGTCTAGCGTGAATTGTGTTACCACGTGTACAGTCTAGCGTGAGGTGTGTTACCACGTGTACAGTCTAGCGTGAAGTGTGTTACCATATATACAGTCTAGCGTGAAGTGTGTTACCACGGGTACAGTCTAGCGTGAGGTGTGTTACCACGTGTACAGTCTAGCGTGAAGTGTGTTACCATGTATACAGTCTAGCGTGAAGTGTGTTACCACGTGTACAGTCTAGCGTGAAGTGTGTTACCACGTGTACAGTCTAGCGTGAAGTGTGTTACCACGTATACAGTCTAGCGTGAGGTGTGTTACCACGTGTACAGTCTAGCGTGAGGTGTGTTACCACGTGTACAGTCTAGCGTGAGGTGGGTTACCACGTGTACAGTCTAGCGTGAAGTGTGTTACCATGTATACAGTTTAGCGTGAAGTGTGTTACCATGTATACAGTCTAGCGTGAAGTGTGTTACCACGTGTACAGTCTAGCGTGAAGTGTGTTACCACGTGTACAGTCTAGCGTGAGGCGTGTTACCACGTATACAGTCTAGCGTGAGGCGTGTTACCACGTGTACAGTCTAGCGTGAGGCGTGTTACCACGTGTACAGTCTAGCGTGAGGTGGGTTACCTCGTGTACAGTCTAGCGTGAGGCGTGTTACCACGTGTACAGTCTAGCGTGAGGTGGGTTACCACGTGTACAGTCTAGCGTGAGGTGTATTACCATGTATACAGTCTAGCGTGAGGTGTGTTACCACGTGTACAGTCTAGCGTGAGGTGTGTTACCACGTGTACAGTCTAGCGTGAGGTGTGTTACCACGTGTACAGTCTAGCGTGAGGTGTGTTACCACGTGTACAGTCTAGCGTGAGGAGTGTTACCATGTATACAGTCTAGCGTGAGGTGTCGCGCCTGCACAAGGGGGCCCAAGCTCAATTATTAATACCGTGAAATACGATGCTTCATACTCAACAATCTTCTGTTTTGTATTTTTCACGGAGTTGGGATGAAACTTTGAGGCTTATTAGTGAACAAAATTGAATATAAAACCCCGCAAGTGATCGTAGTGGTTGGAGAGTACCGGGACATTCTGTGTTGTGCTGGTGCTGTGCAAGTGAGGATAATCGCATTGCAGGGGGACTTGTTTTTATTGAGCTGAGAAACCCCCTTATGCACATCTGCTGGGGTGTACCGGTAGCTTTGCTCTCCCATACCTGCAGGTACCACACCTGGCTCGGGGAGCGTGAGTGTAGACGTTGTTGATATGTGTACGACAATTTGCTTGGTATTGAATTTCGGTACTGTTGCCGCCCCGCCTTGTTGCTATTGAAGCTTAGAGTATGCCACTGTGCGGGAGAAATCCGGGTAGATTCGCTCAGTTCGGAAAGCACAATAGGCACGCTGGGAAAACTGACGTTAGTCGCATTTTTTCGCGATTGCTTTGCTGGACGATCGTGTTAACATCAATCGTGTCTGTTTCATTATGTCCAGAATTCACATCTCCTAATAGTGAACGATATTATGATGGGTGGGGTAATATTTTTGTCTAGTTGGTTTGTAGGTTTCGGGTTGTATTTGTGGTGAAATAGGAAATCGTCGCGAAGTTAGACATCCGTAAAGTGTCGGCGGCGGGGTGTCGTGAGCGCGCGTGTGGTGGAGTAAGGAAGCGTTCACCAGTTCGCGTGTGGCGCCCACCGTGTGCGGAGGGGCGTTGTCGCCTCCCTCATGACCGCCCTTTGAAAGACCTGGAACATAATATATATTTTATTTATAATTGCTTTTCCCGAGAGGATTTAATACTGCGAATCTAAAATTCTGTGAAGGATTCGGGGAGTGATTGTAGATAATTGGTCGCGTATTAATTATAAAAGGAAAATATGTGTTAGTGATTGATGTTGGAGTGTATTAGAGGTGTGGAATGCGTGTGTGGATGAGGTACAGTGGGAGCACGTGGTGGCGCGTGAGCGAGGGTGTTGTGAAGGTGGTCATGGGGACCCCTGTACCGCTGGCAGGCTGTTGACAGCTCCCACACCACCATAACCTGTCCCTCCACACGGAGTCGTCTACCTCCACACGGAGTCGTCTACCTCCACACCACCTACCTCCTGCTGCCCCAGGCTACCACGCCTCATGACTTGAGACACCCAGGCTGCTGCAAGTGTCACACGGTGCTCTCCTGCGGGTTGTGACACGAGTCGTGACGGAGAATAAATATACTTTGTTTGATAAGTTTCCCCGTGAGAGACATAAGGGCAAGTATAATATTGGTGAGAGGGGTGGTGGTGGTGGACGGCACCTGGATGAGTGACCGTGGGAGAAGCAGAGCCCATGTATCAAGATGTCGTGGGTGGTGGACGTGTCCCGCTGCTTGGGACTAATGGACATGGGTTCCCGGGACGTGTGCAGGAGGGGACCGGGGCCTTCGGCTTCCCTCAGACGTCATGCTAAGTCCTCCACTTGGCTCCTGGGGTCGCCCCTCAGCCGCGGGTCCTCGCAAGTGACGGTAAAGAAGCGGCTGCACCGGAGTGGCTCCAGGTCTACGCCTTGCCTGACCGAAGAAACCACACCCGGGCCCGCCAAGAAGTCCCAGGCAGACCTGCAGGGAAGATCAGAGTCTCTTAATTCCGGAGGTCCCGAGTCTCTCACCTCGACTCCGGCCACCTCCAGCGTGGACAGTCTAGAGACAGAGCCGCCGCTGCTGCCGCCCCCCGCCTCGGATACCCTCCACGGCCCCTCTACCAGTGCCCTGGTGCTGACTATGCCCTACGTCCCTGCACCGAGACCTAACCTGGCCAGGTCTTGTGAGGTCCTTGGGATGACAGAATGTGAGGCGTCAGAAGCTGAGGGTAAGACGGAGAGTGTGACTCCAGCCCGCGCCCGTAGTGTCTCTCGCCTGGACTGTAGCGTCAACTATTCTGACAGCCCGCCTCTAGTGCCGGCCCTCCCGCCAGAGGCTAGAGACTCCCCCAGGGGGGTCTTCATGCAGGCTCGCGATACCCTAGTCAACCGCTTGTGTGGTGCGGGACCCAGGGGTCCGCCGCTCCCAGATACCGAGCACCCGACCCGAAAGTTCCGAGCGAGGCACCGGTTTGCCCGCTCGGAGCACAACCTCAACCAGCCTATCCCACAGCGTCGAGTCTCCCACCACGCCCACCAGAAGGAGCGGGAGGGCGTGGGGGCCCGGAGCAGGTCAGAACACGCCCTGATACGCCCTTCGTGGTCGTTGACCTCACAGTCGAGCGAGCGGGCGTGTGGCAACGAGTGGTCGATATGGGCGCAGGACCTGCTCGACTCTCTTCATCAGATGAACGCCCACGCCCAGAGTACCTCCCCCACCTTTCCCCCGACCTCCGCCCTCACCTCCGCGGTCTCGTCGCGAGCTTCCCTCCTGGCGCGCTCCAGGGGCTCTTCTGAGGATAACCAGGTGAGTGCGTGGCTTTTCCTCCCTTCTGCTACCATGGTATTGTTGCCACCTACGACCGTGTCGTCGGCGCTACCGTACGACATTGTCGGTTGTCACCTGCAACCATGTTGGTGAAGACAAATACTGCATTACATGAGCACACTCATATCTAGTGCTCTCTAGTTGGTCTCACTATCTACTCACCTATAGTTGGGTACAGTGTGACGAACTGGTGATCACTGGGTAGCAGGGTCGAGTCCAGATGGTACTCTTGTACCAACCCGTTCTCGCACTTTCGTATAGTCAATATTGACTTATTAAATACGTGCATATGTGACATACTAAACATACTAGTTTACCTTGAAAAGCTTCATATAAAACACCGACCTTACCTAACCTTCTTAGTATGTTAAGATAAGCATCTTATTGCTTCGTAATTACAATTATTACTTAACCTATTATAGGAATAGGTTAGGTTATGTTAGACATCAGTCGAATGTCTACCTTGTTACATAGGGGAAATATGGGAATTTATTAACTAAATATCATTTTATCGTTGACAATATGGCTCCTAATTCATCATTTCAACTTACAACTCAAAGAACACATAACAATCAAATACACGAAAACATTACTAGGCTCCACCAGCATATGCATCTAAAATGTTATTGGGAGAGGCCTTTACTTAACCTTTACTTAAACTTTACTTACTTAACATTACTTAACCTATAGGTTAAGTAATAATTGTAATTAAGAAGCAATAAGATGTTTATCTTAACATACTAAGAAGGTTAGGTGAGGTCGGTGTTTTCTATGAAGCTTTTCAAGGTAAACTAAAATATTCACAATCAATTAGTATGTCTCATATACACTTATTAAATAAGCCAATATTGACTATAAGCAAGTGCGAGAACGGGTTGCTTGTACTCACCTAGTTGTGCTTGCGCGGGTTGAGCTTTAGCTCTTTGGTCCCGCCTCACAACTGTCAATCAACTGGTGTACAGATTCCTGAGCCTTCTGGGCTCTTATCATATCTACATTTGAAACTGTGTATGGAGTCAGCCTCCACCACATCACTGCCTAATGCATTCCATCTGTTACCTACTCTGACACTGAAAAAGTTCTTTCTAATGTCCCTGTGGTTCATTTGGGTTCTCAGTTTTCACCTGATTCCTTGTGTGTGTGTGTGTGTGTGTGTGTGTGTGTGTGTGTTTGTGTGTGTGTGTGTGTAGCGCGGTGGCATATGAATTCGGCGAAACAATAGTTTGTGGAACTCGGTCCACTTCAATAGAGTTTCAAAGTAGTTCAGCTGTACCATCAAGGTTCCGTTGACGGAGACAAGCAACAGAACGGCAAACTTGCACAACGGTTTCTGTTCGGGTAGCTGCAGAAAATCGCTCTATTTCCAGCCTAAAGTTCTTGGTGTGCCACTCCCTGTACACCGTATTCCTCAGGCTGCTGTCCAACCACTTCGGCTGGACGGTAGAGCAACGGTCTCGCTTCATGCCGGTCGGCGTTCAATCCCCGACCGTCCAAGTGGTTGGGCATCATTCCTTCCCCTCCCCCACCCCCCTGTCCCATCCCAAATCCTTATCCTGACCCCCTTCCCAGGGCTATATAGTCGTAATGGCTTGGCGCTTTCTCCTGATAGTTCCACGGGTTAGGAAAGGTCCATTGGATCTGGTGATCGTGCGGGCACTTGACCCTTTTTTTCGTCCTTTCCACTAACTTTAAAAAGTACATAAAAATTAAGGAAGCTGCCGAAGGCCTATTGATCCATAGGAAGTATCTCCTACATATATGCATCGAAAATCATTCATATGTATGTCTAACCTACGCTTGAAACAATCAAGGGATCCAACATCTATTATGTTACCAGGTAATTTGTTCCATAGATCAAGCATACTAGGCTCTAGAAATGTTGGGGTGCTTGGTCTTGCCCCAGATTGTAAACATTCTCACTTCCATCTGACTCATTCACAGAGAATGACAGATATACGTGTGTGGAACTCAACAGGAGATTCCAGGATGGCTTCACAATAGAGCAAGAGGAAGTTCCAGGAAGTTCCTGCACCGGGTGGGCCGGGAACAAGGTAAATAAAGATGACTTAAGGCAGCTGCTGGAACTGGACACAACTAAGGTAGTGGGACCAGATAGGATCTCACCCTGGGGGCCAGATTCACGAAGCAGTTAAGCAATTACTTACGAACGTGTTCATCTTTCATCAATCTTTTGACAGCTTTAGTTACATTTATCCGACAGTTTACAAGTATGAAAACTTCCCAATCAACTGTTGTTATTGTTATAAACAGCCTCCGTGTGCTTCGGAGCTCATTAACTGTTTAATAATTATAAACACAGCCGCCAAAGATTGAGAAAAGATGGACAGGTTCGTAAGTGCTTGCGTAACTGCTTCGTGAATCTGGCCCCCTGGGTACTAAGCCAGGGAACTGTAGTGTTGTGATGACCACTACCTACCTCTAGATACTTCCGAGGATTATTGTCCTCGCGGCCCCATCTATGTCTGACTAGGCTTCCTCTAACTCTGGCACACAGTATAAATCTCTTGAAAAACGAAAACAAACAGAACCCACAAGATTGGAAGACAAGCAGTGTAGTGTCAGTGGGCAAGATAAGGGACAGACGGCATTACACTCTAGTGTCATTTGTATAATCTATCATATAAGGTGATTGAGAAGACCGTAAGGAATCAATAGACATTTTTTAAAATATCACGTTAATACAGTAGAATTGGAAATATTAGATTCAAGTTAGCCTGGATAAGTTTAGGTTTAGAAGGAAGTGTTGCTAAGAAAAAAATATGATCACAGAAGTGTGGAACAAAGAATCAAAGCCAAGGTAAAGAGATAAGCCTAATTTGGGCAAATAAACTAATGGGAAAATGGATGTAAAGTAGCTGTCTCGCACGAGTGAATAGGAGCTGCCACGCATGGGATAATGGGAGCTGCCACGCATGGGATAATGGGAGCTACCTCCCGTTATCTCCACGTTACGGCACTGTTGCGCTAGGCATGCCACTTGCACGCTAGTACTCGCCATACCACTTAGGCTAAGCCCTTTGAACGCATCGCACCACCTAGTCATACCACTTACCCCATACGTCAGTTGAATGCCACTTGATTACTTATGGTCTTGAAGAACCTCGTACCGTCAGGGTGTTCCTCCAAGGAACCGCCGCCATGTACTCCAGGAAACACTCGCACTGTGATGAGGGAATGTTGTAGCAGAGAGAGCACGTCCTCCGCTATATTGAAAACCGATGCACCACTAACACTTCTTCGACAGCTGGGGAAAAGTCTTGGAACCGAGGCAATTGCGCAAAGAAATGATTGAGGGAGAGGGGGGGTGATGGCTTTGAGGTTATTGGGGAAGGATTGTAGGACTTGGGGGTTAGTGGCGAAGGATTGGGGGGTGGGGTTTTGGGGTTATTGACGAAAGATTGGGGGGAAGAATATTGGGGTGGGGATAAAGAGTGGTGGGATGCTTAGGGTCTTATTAAGGTAACTGGGCAGAGGTTGGAGAGAGCGTGGCGTAAGGGAAGAGATGGAGAAAGTGATAACAATTGAAATAACTTAAAATAAATAATAAAGCCACAGGTGTTGAAGCAAGGACAGGCGCCGCATCTAGTAACCTATAAATAAAAACGACCAAATAGAAATATATAAATCAATACTCATTAAAATAGATCATTGTAAATGGGGGTTTGAAACACATTTCGTGAATATGGAAGCATAGTCAACTTTAAAACAATGAACGCAAGACAAAAGAAAATGGGCCAGACGACTGTGTGGAAGTTAATATAAAGAAACTGGAATAAGCACAGAAATTTGTAGAGCAAGGACAAAGACATTTGGAAAGTGATCACTTGGTGAGAACGGAGGGGGGGGGGAGCCTAGTGAGATCATTTGGTGACGGGGAGAGTTGGGGAGAGAGGGAGAGGAGGAGGAAGAGCGAGAAAGAGGGAGAGCGAGAGAGAGAGAGCGAGAGAGAGAGAGAGAGAGAGAGAGAGAGAGAGAGAGAGAGAGAGAGAGGTGGGTGGGAAGGGAAGAAGTCTGGGAGAGAAAGAGGGGGGGGGGGGGTCACCAGTCAGGGACGCCGCTAGTGGATCAATATACCCACCACCACCTCCTGTAGTGCCCACAACTCTACCACACCCCCACCACCACCTCCTGTAGTGCCCACAACTCTACCACACCCCCACCACCACCTCCTGTAGTGCCCACAACTCTACCACACCTCCACCACCACCTCCTGTAGTGCCCACAACTCTACCACACCCCCACCACCACCTCCTGTAGTGCCCACAACTCTACCACACCTCCACCTCCACCTTCTGTAGTGCCCACAACTCTACCACACCCCCACCACCACCACCTGTAGTGCCCACAACTCTACCACACCCCCACCACCACCTCCTGTAGTGCCCACAACTCTACCACACCCCCACCACCACCTCCTGTAGTGCCCACAACTCTACCACACCCCAACCACCACCTCCTGTAGTGCCCACAACTCTACCACACCCCACCACCACCTCCTGTAGTGCCCACAACTCTACCACACCCCCACCTCCACCTCCTGTAGTGCCCACAACTCTACCACACCCCCACCTCCACCTCCTGTAGTGCCCACAACTCTACCACACCTCCACCACCACCTCCTGTAGTGCCCACAACTCTACCACACCCCCACCACCACCTCCTGTAGTGCCCACAACTCTACCACACCTCCACCTCCACCTCCTGTAGTGCCCACAACTCTACCACACCCCCACCACCACCTCCTGTAGTGCCCACAACTCTACCACACCTCCACCTCCACCTCCTGTAGTGCCCACAACTCTACCACACCCCCACCACCACCTCCTGTAGTGCCCACAACTCTACCACACCTCCACCTCCACCTCCTGTAGTGCCCACAACTCTACCACACCTCCACCTCCACCTCCTGTAGTGCCCACAACTCTACCACACCCCCACCTCCACCTCCTGTAGTGCCCACAACTCTACCACACCCCCACCTCCACCTCCTGTAGTGCCCACAACTCTACCACACCCCCACCTCCACCTCCTGTAGTGCCCACAACTCTACCACACCTCCACCACCACCTCCTGTAGTGCCCACAACTCTACCACACCTCCACCACCACCTCCTGTAGTGCCCACAACTTAACTACACCACAACATTGGACCGGGAATGGGTGTACGCTTTTTGGTACAGACTAGGAGCGGTTCAGGGCAGTTACAGGCTTGCTTCTCTGATTGCATTAGATTGAATCCTGAAATGAGTGAGGCTTTTGTAATGGATGGGTTCACTGTTGAGCTTCAAATAACAGAGAGGCGAGTTTTAAAAGAGCGGGCGAGTTTTTTTTTCAAAAGGTGGGGCGGATTTTAAAAGGTGGGGCGGGTCTTAAAAGGTGGGGCGGATTTTAAAAGGTGGGGCGGATTTTAAAAGGTGGGGCGGGTCTTAAAAGGTGGGGCGGATTTTAAAAGGTGGGGCGGGTCTTAAAAGGTGGGGCGGATTTTTAAAGGTGGGGCGGGTCTTAAAAGGTGGGGCGGATTTTGAAAAGGTGGGGCGGGTTTTAAAAGGTGGGGCGGATTTTAAAAGGTGGGGCGGGTCTTAAAAGGTGGGGCGGATTTTAAAAGGTGGGGCGGGTCTTAAAAGGTGGGGCGGATTTTCAAAAGGTGGGGCGGGTCTTAGAAGATGGGGCGGATTTTAAAAGGTGGGGCAGGTCTTAAAAGGTGGGGCGGGTCTTAAAAGGTGGGGCGGATATTCAAAAGGTGGGGCGGGTCTTAAAAGGTGGGGCGGATTTTGAAAAGGTGGGGCGGGTTTTAAAAGGTGGGGCGGATTTTAAAAGGTGGGGCGGGTCTTAAAAGGTGGGGCGGATTTTAAAAGGTGGGGCGGGTTTTAAAAGGTGGGGCGGATTTTAAAAGGTGGGGCGGGTCTTAAAAGGTGGGGCGGATTTTTAAAGGTGGGGCGGGTCTTAAAAGGTGGGGCGGATTTTCAAAAGGTGGGGCGGGTTTTAAAAGGTGGGGCGGATTTTAAAAGGTGGGGCGGGTCTTAAAAGGTGGGGCGGATTTTAAAAGGTGGGGCGGGTCTTAAAAGGTGGGGCGGATTTTCAAAAGGTGGGGCGGGTCTTAAAAGATGGGGCGGATTTTAAAAGGTGGGGCAGGTCTTAAAAGGTGGGGCGGGTCTTAAAAGGTGGGGTGGATTTTCAAAAGGTGGGACGGGTCTTAAAAGGTGAGGCGGATTTTGAAAAGGTGGGACGGGTCTTAAAAGGTGGGGCGGATTTTGAAAAGGTGGGACGGGTTTTAAAAGGTGGGGCGGGTCTTAAAAGATGGGGCGGATTTTAAAAGGTGGGGCAGGTCTTAAAAGGTGGGGCGGGTCTTAAAAGGTGGGGTGGATTTTCAAAAGGTGGGACGGGTCTTAAAAGGTGGGGCGGATTTTGAAAAGGTGGGGCGGGTCTTAAAAGGTGGGGCGGATTTTGAAAAGGTGGGACGGGTTTTAAAAGGTGGGGCGGGTTTTGAAAAGGTGGGGCGGATTTTAAAAGGTGGGGCGGGTTTTAAAAGGGTGGGGCGGGTCTTAAAAGGTGGGGCGGGTCTTAAAAGGTGGGGCGGGTTTTAAAAGGGTGGGGCGGGTGAGTTTGGTGGGAGGTATAAATGACGTGCCAGTGAAATACTGTTTGTCACTACTGAAATACTAGATACTGTTCTGTAAAATATTCCCCTAATCTGCACCTTCAAGATAACATAAGGTTTAGGGTGGGCTAAATTCTTTTGTTTGAAGAAGTGATTAATCGAGACAGTCACGTCTGGGTTGCGCCTTGATACAAGTCACAGGAAGGACAACCCACCCTCCCACCCTAACTTCCTATTAGGGTGGGAGGGTGGAGTTCACTCACAGGATGAATGATGCTGCCCAATAAACTCGCTTCTCGGGACAAATTCTTTTAAAACTCGTGGTTTGCAGAGCTGGTGACATGGGGCAGGGCTATGCCATGAGGCTGGGGTAATGCTGTAAAGCAGGGCTATGCCATGAGGCTGGGATAATGCTGTGAAGCAGGGCTATGCCATGAGGCTGGGGTAATGCTGTGAAGCAGAGCTATGCCATGAGGCTGGGGTAATGCTGTGAAGCAGGGCTATGCCATGAGGCTGGGGTAATGCTGTGAAGCAGAGCTATGCCATGAGGCTGGGGTAATGCTGTGAAGCAGGGCTATGCCATGAGGCTGGGGTAATGCTGTGAAGCAGAGCTATGCCATGAGGCTGGGGTAATGCTGTGAAGCAGGGCTATGCCATGAGGCTGGGGTAATGCTGTGAAGCAGGGCTATGCCATGAGGCTGGGGTAATGCTGTGAAGCAGGGCTTTGCCTTGAGGCAAGGCTATGCCATGAGGTAGAGCCACGAGTTAAGAGCTATGCCTTGGTCATGCTTATTCATGACCGTTTATCTCTCTCTTAGTCTAGAGACACTAAATCCCTTATGTTTAAAGTGGACGTATTGAAAGGTCTTGGGGCCTGATGACCAGACCATACACCAGAAGGTGAGACGACGACGTTTCGGTCCGTCCCGGACCATTATCAAGTCGATTGTGCCCTTAATGTTAATAGAATTGTCTCTCAGCGTATGTGTTGCATCTCTGCTTTTCAATCGTGCTATTTGCCGCCTCCTTGTCTCGCAAGGAGTTATTTCCGTGTGCAGATCTGGAGCCAGTCCCTCTAATATCTTCCAAGTTTAAATTATTATGTACCTATCTATTGTCTGGAGAATACAGCCTAGCTACATTTTGCAAACTCAAAACGTTCCCTTATTTGCAAGTAAAACATTGCTCGCATAAGACTAATGGATTGAAAACACTTTCGCTTTCTGAGTGTTGATTGGGCGAATTTTGTGCATTAAGGGGATGGATTGGACGAGTTCTGAACACGGAAGGGGACAGATTGGGCGAGTTTTGAGCGTTGAGGGAACGGATTGGGATAATTCTAAGCGCTGAGTGAACGGTTTGGGAGGGGTTTAAAACACACGTCAGGAGAATCGGATTAGCGCCATTGAAGTCACTAAAACATTTGTGTAGATACTGTACGCTTGAAGGACTTGCGGTTTGCAGCAGAGTATCTGAACACACCTACATGGCAAGGCCAGCGACAACATAGCCTACCACCCTGCTCGTGTACACATTGGTGACCAACCTCAATTCAGTTTCTTTCTTTATTATGCACCCCATACCCATCCCGTGGGCGGTGGTGTAAAGGATTACAGAGGCACATAATCGGTTCAGAAACTGAACCCTCTAGTTCGTTTAGCTAAGCAAATAACCAACCAGCTCGTGGATATTTGTGTACACGTCGGCTACCCGCATCTTTATATTTTCCTGAAAGAAACTTGTCAGTAACCTTCGTAATTATTGCTGCAAACGTACAGAATTTTACATTGAATAACGGTATTTCATATACTTGATGTATATCCGCATAGTCTCTTCTGGCTGTACAGGCTACTCCGTATAGAATAGTGGTTGTACAGGCTACTGGTTGAACACGTTATGTGATCTTTTCTGTTGATATTGCCCCAGGGCGCCTGACAGCTGACTGGACAGCGCTTCGTATTCGTAGTCCTGAGGTTCCGGGTTCGATTCCCGGTGGAGGCGGGGACAAATGGGCAAAATGTTTCTTTCACCCTGATGCTACTGTTACCTAACAGTAAATAGGTACCTGGGATTTAGACAGCTGCTATGGGCTGCTTCCTGGAGGGGTGTAACAAAAGAAGGAGGCCTGGTCGATGACCGGGCCGCGGGGACGCTAAGCCCCGAAACCATCTCAAGATAACCTCAAGATTGCCCAGTTTGCAGTTAATCCGGATGACAAACATTGATGGCTACATATGGTAATTAATAGCATGGTAATTGTTACGAAGAAAATACTTAAGATGTTTGAACTTTGTTAGTAAAAACATGGTTAAAACTATGGTTGAAAACTTGGTTAGTAGTAGTAGCAGTAAAAAATAGGTACCTGGGTGTTAGTCAGCTGTCACGGGCTGCTTCCTAGGGGGTGGAGGCCTGGTCGAGGACCGGGCTGCGGGGACACTAAAAAAAAGCCCCGAAATCATCTCAAGATAACCTCAAGATAGTAAGGGCTGCAGTGCGAACAAGTTTTATCGAGTTTAAGTAGCTATGATTGGTATAATTTGAATGTGTTCTGATTTATTGAGTATATTTCACCACATTCGGTGCCTCCCACTAGGATACAACCCACCACCAAACTGTCATCAACATCACTATAATAAATCATTACCATACAGCACCATCACCAAATCACTACCACCACCACGAAACCATTGCATTTGCCACCATAAACCGCTTCCAGCACCACCAAATCAACATCGAAACACACACATTCTCAAACACACAAGTGAAAACTAGAAATTCAAATGAGTAGAAGTGTTAGGATATAGGCGTACTGGTACCCTGTACGGGTGGTCAGCAAGTAGACTGCACTGACAGTAGTAGTAGTGGGAGCAGACGCCACGTCCAGCCACAACTTCTTTTCCAGATAATTTTATGATAAAGAACTTGAATATCGGCAAAATATAAATAAAGAGCACTAGGTGGGCGGGGCAGACTGCAACCCGTCCTTTTATAACTAAATGGTCGCGTTATTGGCCTTACCGTAACCAACGTTACAAATGTATTAAGAAGAGTAACGACTCGCAAATCTCACGTTCTCAATGCAGCGGACACGATAGGTTAGGTGGATTATGATATCCTTTTACCCTTGAGTGGTCACGAGAGTTGGCAAGACTGGCAGACTTGGGGGGGGGGGGAGGTTAAGGGGGAGTATGATCAAATCACACAAAGCTCGTTTTCTGTTAGCTAAAACCCGGTTTAAGTTGTTAGGTTAGGATGTATTAGGTATAAGTTAGACTGTTAGTTTTAATTACGTTAGGTTGGGTAAGATTAGATTAGGCTTACAAAAGATTAGATTAGATTAGGGTTACAAAATCCGTTTGGCGAACCCATATCTTGGGTACACTTTTGTGACTTGTATCGTCATCTCCACTTGGCAGACATCTCCGTCTGTCGTACCCATCATTCCATCACAGTAAGCAAGAGTTGAGTGTAAAGTGAGGGAGAGCGTAGTTGATTAGTCCCGAGCGTCGTTCCTCCAACCTACAAAGAACGTTCCTCCTTTGTTCTCTTGCAAAGAACGTCGCATTGCGATCGTATGGGTACAATAAGGTCAAAACTAGAAAATGGAAGCGGCTCGCGAAAGTGATGTACTGTTCCGTTTTTTGTTTTGTGTCCTCGGTCAGCGAGCGTAAGAATTATTGCCGGAACAACCGTGGACATCTTCAAGAGGAAACTAGATTGTTTCCTCCAAGGAGTGCCGGACCAACCGGGCTGTGGTGGATATGTGGACCTGCTGGCCGCTCCAAGCAACAGCCTAGTGGACCAAACTCTCACAAGTCAGTGGGGAGTAGAACTCTCAGAACCCAATCAACCAGATATCAACCAGGTAGGTTAGGAAAAGGCACTTTAACTAGACTGTTTTCTTGATATTACCCTTAGGAGGACGGGCTGGTTACTGAGTGCAGGTGGTTACAGTACAGTGGACGGTGTTTACATTGACTTTACACACACGCACAGATGTATGCGGAGAACTGGAATTGGAGTGTGTAAACAGTTTACTCCCCTGAGTCCACCTTGCGCTGGAGGCGAACTAACTCTCTCTCTCTCTCTCTCTCTTCTTCTCCCTCTTCCTCTTCCTCTCCCTCTCCCACTTTTTTCCAAAGCTTCTAGTGCCTTCCAAAGTGAGGTGGGATGGGGGTGGTGGTGAAAAAAAGGTTGAGTTTCCTTGCCTCTACGCGAGGCTTCCTTGGCTTGCTTGTCCCCCTGCCTCCACGATGCCCTTTGTTGCGGTGCCAGTACCAGCTCTCAGGGCACGGGGGTACCAGCTCTCAGGGCACGGGGGTACCAGCTCTCAGGGCACGGGGGTACCAGCTCTCAGGGCACGGGGGTACCAGCTCTCAGGGCACGGGGGTACCAGCTCTCAGGGCACGGGGGTACCAGCTCTCAGGGCATGCGGGCACCAGCACTCAGGGCACGGGGGAAGCTTCTGTGTTGCGGGTAGCAGCTCTCCAGCTCACAGATCCTTATACCATCGTCCTGCGCGTGTAAATGTTTAATTCTTTAATCCTTAATTGATGTTTGTCTCAGTGTTAAGTGATGGGGTAGTGTGTGTTACTGTGCGACTGGCAGTCTGTGTCCGTTCATAGGTAACGAGGGACTATCGTTACCTTAGGGGACACAAACTATAAAGATGAGGGGTTTTATCTAGAAACATTTGTGTATTGACAGTGAGTTTGCAGCCATTAAGCTAGGCCTGCCTATTACAGCTGTCTTATACTGAAACATTATCCGAAACCATAGTTCATTTGTGCATCCGGCTCACACAACCGACACCGCCACGTATATAATCTTGAGGTTATCTTGAGATGATTTCGGGGCTTTAGTGTCCCCGCGGCCCGGTCCTCGACCAGGCCTCCACCCCCAGGAAGCAGCCCGTGACAGCTGACTAACACCCAGGTACCTATTTACTGCTAGGTAACAGGGACATTCAGGGTGAAAGAAACTTTGCCCGTTTGTTTCTGCCTCGTGCGGGAATCGAACCCGCGCCACAGAATCACGAGTCCTGCGCGCTATCCACCAGGCTACGAGGCCCCTGTGTATAAGCCTATATAGCCGGTAAGAATATCGGTGGCAATACTTTACTGATATCAACAGCCTATGGACGTTTCCAGATTGTCCTACTGCTGCTCACGTGATTATTCTTATGGAAATTATCGATTATTTCGTCGTAATTTAAAACCAATAACAGTCAGTTCATTGCGATTCAGTAATAATAAAGACAGTATAGAGGAGGGAGGGAGTAGATGTGTTTTGGGGGGGGGGGGGCGTGGGTGGAGGGAGGGGGGGCGTAGGGGGAGGGAGGGGGGGTTAGTGTGGCGTCGTTGATTGTATAAGTAGTGAAGCAATGAGCAGTGTTGGAGGAGGCTGCTCCCGGCGACACCACATCTCATCCCCGCCTGTTGGCAGGCGGGGAGGAGATGAATCCGCCACGAATCCCTTATGAGCACAACTTTGATCAACCTGGGTATAGGCCTGGGCGTGGAGGATGCAGAAGTAATCGGAAGGTTTTTCTATGAGGTGTTCATAAAAAATTCGAGCCATGTATGTGGCTCTAAAGTGAGTCGGGTCAGTGAGTATGGACCAGGGGGCCGGTCTGGTGGTCATGGTGGACCAGGGGGCCGGTCTGGTGGTCATGGTGGACCAGGGGGCCGGTCTGGTGGTCATGGTGGACCAGGGGGCCGGTCTGGTGGTCATGGTGGACCAGGGGGCCGGTCTGGTGGTCATGGTGGACCAGGGGGCCGGTCTGGTGGTCATGGTGGACCAGGGGGCCGGTCTGGTGGTCATGGTGGACCAGGGGGCCGGTCTGGTGGTCATGGTGGACCAGGGGGCCGGTCTGGTGGTCATGGTGGACCAGGGGGCCGGTCCGGTGGTCATGGTGGACCAGGGGGCCGGTCCGGTGGTCATGGTGGACCAGGGGGCCGGTCTGGTGGTCATGGTGGACCAGGGGGGCCGGTCCGGTGGTCATGGTGGACCAGGGGGCCGGTCTGGTGGACCAGGGGGGCCGGTCTGGTGGTCATGGTGGACCAGGGGGCCGGTCTGGTGGTCATGGTGGACCAGGGGGCCGGTCTGGTGGTCATGGTGGACCAGGGGGCCGGTCTGGTGGTCATAGAGGACCAGGGGGCCGGTCCGGTGGTCATGGAGGACCAAGGGGCCGGCCCGGTGGTCATGGTGGACCAGGGGGCCGGTCTGGTGGACCAGGGGGGCCGGTCCGGTGGTCATGGTGGACCAGGGGGCCGGTCCAGTGATCATGGAGGACCAGGGGGCCGGTCCGGTGGTCATGGTGGACCAGGGGGCCGGTCTGGTGGTCATGGTGGACCAGGGGGGCCGGTCCGGTGGTCATGGTGGACCAGGGGGCCGGTCCGGTGATCATGGTGGACCAGGGGGCCGGTCCGGTGGTCATAGTGGACCAGGGGGCCGGTCTGGTGGTCATGGTGGACCAGGGGGGCCGGTTTGGTGGTCATGGTGGACCAGGGGGCCGGTCCGGTGATCATGGTGGACCAGGGGGCCGGTCCGGTGGTCATGGTGGACCAGGGGGCCGGTCCGGTGGTCATGGTGGACCAGGGGGCCGGTCCGGTGGTCATGGTGGACCAGGGGGCCGGTCCGGTGGTCATGGTGGACCAGGGGGCCGGTCCGGTGGCCATGGTGGACCAGGGGGCCGGTCCGGTGGTCATGGTGGACCAGGGGGCCGGTCCGGTGGTCATGGTGGACCAGGGGGCCGGTCTGGTGGTCATGACTATAAATTATTATAAATTGACATTAATAATTAATACTCTAGCGGGTGTGACAGTATCACGCTGCATTTTATAAGCATGACCGCCTAATCAGTCTTATTATATCAGTATCGTCTTCACTAAAGATAAGACGAGATTACATATATATATGTTCTTAACCCTATATTGTATTGTATTGTATATATTATCTTTTATATATCTTAGACACTATACTAAGCATTTTTAGTATACAAGAATGCTGAGTAAACTTAGCATTGAAGAATGTCCTCTGTTCATGTAGTTACATATATACCGGATAACTCTCACTTTACCCCAGTGTATTAAACAAATATATTATATATATATATATATATATATATATATATATATATATATATATATATATATATATATATATATATATATATATATATATATGTCGTACCTAGTAGCCAGAACGCACTTCTCAGCCTACTATGCAAGGCCCGATTTGCCTAATAAGCCAAGTTTTCATGAATTAATGTTTTTTCGACTACCTAACCTACCTAACCTAACCTAACCTAACCTAACTTTTTCGGCTACCTAACCTAACCTAACCTATAAAGATAGGTTAGGTTAGGTTAGGTAGGGTTGGTTAGGTTCGGTCATATGTCTACGTTAATTTTATCTCCAATAAAAAAAAATTGACCTCATACATAATGAAATGGGTAGCTTTATCATTTCATAACAAAAAAATTTGAGAAAATATATTAATTCAGGAAAACTTGGCTTATTAGGCAAATCGGGCCTTGCATAGTAGGCTGAGAAGTGCGTTCTGGCTACTAGGTACGACATATATATATATATATATATATATATATATATATATATATATATATATATATATATATATATATATATATATATATATGGTGGTCATGGTGGACCATGGTTATGGTGGCATGGTCATGGTGGACTTCGTGCTACGATATATATATATATATATATATATATATATATATATATATATATATATATATATATATATAATATATATATATATATATATATATATATATATATATATATATATATATATATCGTAGCACGAAGTCCACCATGACCATGCCACCATAACCATGGTCCACCATGACCACCATATATATATATATATATATATATATAATGTCGTACCTAGTAGCCAGAATGCACTTCTCAGCCTACTATGCAAGGCCCGAATTGCCTAATAAGCCAAGTTTTCCTGAATTAATATATTTCTCTAATTTTTTTCTTATGGAATGATAAAGCTACCCATTTCATTATGTATGAGGTCATTTTTTTTTATTGGAGTTAAAATTAACGTAGATATATGACCGAACCTAACCAACCCTACCTAACCTAATCTAACCTATCTTTATAGGTTAAGTTAGGTTAGGTAGCCGAAAAAGTTAGGTTAGGTTAGGTAGGTTAGGTAGTCGAAAAACAATTAATTCATGAAAACTTGGCTTATTAGGCAAATCGGGCCTTGCATAGTAGGCTGAGAAGTGCGTTCTGGCTACTAGGTACGACATATATATATATATATATATATATATATATATATATATGTCGTACCTAATAGCCAGAACGCACTTCTCAGCCTACTATTCAAGGCCCGATTTGACTAATAAGCCAAGTTTTCATGAATTAATGTTTTTTCGTCTACCTAACCTACCTAACCTAACCTAACCTAGCTTTTTTTGGCTACCTAACCTAACCTTACCTATAAATATAGGTTAGGTTAGGTTAGGTAGGGTTGGTTAGGTTCGGTCATATATCTACGTTAATTTTAACTCCAATAAAAAAAAATTGACCTCATACATAGAGAAAAGGGTTGCTTTATCATTTCATAAGAAAAAAATTATAGTAAATATATTAATTCAGGAAAACTTGGCTTATTAGGCAAATCGGGCCTTGAATAGTAGGCTGAGAAGTGAGTTCTGGCTACTAGGTACGACATATATATATATATATATATATATATATATATATATATATATATATATGCAAACAAGCCTGAATGGTCCCCAGGACTATATACAACTGAAAACTCACACCCCAGAAGTGACTCGAACCCATACTCCCACAACTGGTATGTACAGGGACGCCTTAATCCGCTTGACCATCACGACCGGACATAAGGAAGTGATAGCCGAGGCTATATGAACCACTTCCCCGCCGGCACTCGGATGGTAATCTTGGGCATAGCATTTTATCAAATCACCTCATTCTTTGGGGCACACGTGAGGAACACAAATGCAAACAAGCCTGAATGGTCCCCAGGACTATATACAACTGAAAACTCACACCCCAGAAGTGACTCGAACCCATACTCCCACAACTGGTATGTACAGGGACGCCTTAATCCGTTTGACCATCACGACCGGACATAAGGAAGTGATAGCCGAGGCTATATGAACCACTTCCCCGCCGGCACTCGGATGGTAATCTTGGGCATAGCATTTTATCAAATCACCTCATTCTTTGGGGCACACGTGAGGAACACAAATGCAAACAAGCCTGAATGGTCCCCAGGACTATATACAACTGAAAACTCACACCCCAGAAGTGACTCGAACCCATACTCCCACAACTGGTATGTACAGGGACGCCTTAATCCGCTTGACCATCACGACCGGACATAAGGAAGTGATAGCCGAGGCTATATGAACCACTTCCCCGCCGGCACTCGGATGGTAATCTTGGGCATAGCATTTTATCAAATCACCTCATTCTTTGGGGCACACGTGAGGAACACAAATGCAAACAAGCCTGAATGGTCCCCAGGACTATATACAACTGAAAACTCACACCCCAGAAGTGACTCGAACCCATACTCCCACAACTGGTATGTACAGGGACGCCTTAATCCGCTTGACCATCACGACCGGACATAAGGAAGTGATAGCCGAGGCTATATGAACCACTTCCCCGCCGGCACTCGGATGGTAATCTTGGGCATAGCATTTTATCAAATCACCTCATTCTTTGGGGCACACGTGAGGAACACAAATGCAAACAAGCCTGAATGGTCCCCAGGACTATATACAACTGAAAACTCACACCCCAGAAGTGACTCGAACCCATACTCCCACAACTGGTATGTACAGGGACGCCTTAATCCGCTTGACCATCACGACCGGACATAAGGAAGTGATAGCCGAGGCTATATGAACCACTTCCCCGCCGGCACTCGGATGGTAATCTTGGGCATAGCATTTTATCAAATCACCTCATTCTTTGGGGCACACGTGAGGAACACAAATGCAAACAAGCCTGAATGGTCCCCAGGACTATATACAACTGAAAACTCACACCCCAGAAGTGACTCGAACCCATACTCCCACAACTGGTATGTACAGGGACGCCTTAATCCGCTTGACCATCCGGTCGTGATGGTCAAGCGGATTAAGGCGTCCCTGTACATACGAGTTGTGGGAGTATGGGTTCGAGTCACTTCTGGGGTGTGAGTTTTCAGTTGTATATAGTCCTGGGGACCATTCAGGCTTGTTTGCATTTGTGTTCCTCACGTGTGCCCCAAAGAATGAGGTGATTTGATAAAATGCTATGCCCAAGATTACCATCCGAGTGCCGGCGGGGAAGTGGTTCATATAGCCTCGGCTATCACTTCCTTATATCCGGTCGTGATGGTCAAGCGGATTAAGGCGTCCCTGTACATACCAGTTGTGGGAGTATGGGTTCGAGTCACTTCTGGGGTGTGAGTTTTCAGTTGTATATAGTCCTGGGGACCATTCAGGCTTGTTTGCATTTGTGTTCCTCACGTGTGCCCCAAAGAATGAGGTGATTTGATAAAATGCTATGCCCAAGATTACCATCCGAGTGCCGGCGGGGAAGTGGTTCATATAGCCTCGGCTATCACTTCCTTATGTCCGGTCGTGATGGTCAAGCGGATTAAGGCGTCCCTGTACATACCAGTTGTGGGAGTATGGGTTCGAGTCACTTCTGGGGTGTGAGTTTTCAGTTGTATATAGTCCTGGGGACCATTCAGGCTTGTTTGCATTTGTGTTCCTCACGTGTTGCCCCAAAGAATGAGGTGATTTGATAAAATGCTATGCCCAAGATTACCATCCGAGTGCCGGCGGGGAAGTGGTTCATATAGCCTCGGCTATCACTTCCTTATGTCCGGTCGTGATGGTCAAGCGGATTAAGGCGTCCCTGTACATACCAGTTGTGGGAGTATGGGTTCGAGTCACTTCTGGGGTGTGAGTTTTCAGTTGTATATAGTCCTGGGGACCATTCAGGCTTGTTTGCATTTGTGTTCCTCACGTGTGCCCCAAAGAATGAGGTGATTTGATAAAATGCTATGCCCAAGATTACCATCCGAGTGCCGGCGGGGAAGTGGTTCATATAGCCTCGGCTATCACTTCCTTATGTCCGGTCGTGATGGTCAAGCGGATTAAGGCGTCCCTGTACATACCAGTTGTGGGAGTATGGGTTCGAGTCACTTCTGGGGTGTGAGTTTTCAGTTGTATATAGTCCTGGGGACCATTCAGGCTTGTTTGCATTTGTGTTCCTCACGTGTGCCCCAAAGAATGAGGTGATTTGATAAAATGCTATGCCCAAGATTACCATCCGAGTGCCGGCGGGGAAGTGGTTCATATAGCCTCGGCTATCACTTCCTTATGTCCGGTCGTGATGGTCAAGCGGATTAAGGCGTCCCTGTACATACCAGTTGTGGGAGTATGGGTTCGAGTCACTTCTGGGGTGTGAGTTTTCAGTTATATATATATATATATGATTTTGGATATATATTTCTGATTATTTAATTTTTAACTTTTGAACGTGAATGGGGGTGTGTATATCAGCTAAGTTGATTCGTAGCAGCTGGTATAAATACTTAGTTACTCTAGCTGCCTAGGTTCACTAGTGCTGACACTAGGCAGGTCGGCTAGGTTTTGTGTCACGCTATTAGTCAGTATAAATACTAGTAGACAGATACTAGTGATTGTTGTGGTGGTGATGGTGTGGTAGCTAGAGGAGGCTGGTGGTGGTGGTGGTGTGATGACCAACCGGATGGTGCTAAGATTAATGTATTTTCAACGCATTTCATGTATCGAGTGGAGAGAGAGAGAGAGAGAGAGAGAGAGAGAGAGAGAGAGAGAGAGAGAGAGAGAGAGAGAGAGAGAGAGAGAGACCTAGCGTAGAAAATGGGAACCCTACAGTAGGCCTCCTAAATGTTCCACTCAGCCTATATAAATATTTCTCTCTTATTCTAAATTCATTAATTTTGGATTAATGGCCACGAGCTCTTAACTGGATAAAGTAGTTGCAACATAGTGTTTACATTTATTTTTATCCTCCCCCCTGTGTCCCATCCAGTTGTATATTTCAGTCGTATGCCTAAATCCCATCCATTTGTGTTATCCCGGACATCTGTTTGGTCTCGTATGTTTGTATGCTTCAGTCACGAGTCAAGATTGCATTCATTTGTATTCTTCAGTGAAGTATACTTTCAATGAAGTATATATTTAGTATATATATTGAAGTATATTATTCATATATATTCATATATGAAGTATATATGAAGTATATATTCCTTCGTGCTACGCTCTTCAAGATAATTTTGGCCTCAGTGATGTATATCTGTCCTGGTAAGTATAGTCTTCTGAAGCTTGGGATTATTTGCGCAGTCCTTTGATTTCTCTGTATCCTAGAGACTTTGTGTTCAGTGGGTGTTAGGAGACCCGGAGCCTTCCAGCGTCAGTAGGAGACCCAAGAGCCTTCCAGCGTCAGTAGGAGACCCAAGAGCCGTCCAGCGTCATTAGGAGACCCAAGAGCCGTCCAGCGTCATTAGGAGACCCAAGAGCCTTCCAGCGTCAGTAGGAGACCCAAGAGCCTTCCAGCGTCAGTAGGAGACCCAAGAGCCTTCCAGCGTCAGTAGGAGACCCAAGAGCCGTCCAGCGTCAGTAGGAGACCCAAGAGCCGTCCAGTGTCAGTAGGAGACCCAAGAGCCTTCCAACGTCAGTAGGAGACCCAAGAGCCTTTCAGCGTCAGTAGGAGACCCAAGAGCCGTCCAGTGTCAGTAGGAGACCCAAGAGCCGTCCAGTACCAGTAGGAGACCCAAGAGCCGTCCAGCGTCAGTAGGAGACCCAAGAGCCTTCCAGCGTCAGTAGGAGACCCAAGAGCCTTCCAGTGTCAGTAGGAGACCCAAGAGCCGTCCGGGCAGCCGTCGACTCAGCTGACCATGACACATTGCGCTATAAATACTTTTCCGGTTAAAACACTTAAGAAATATATTCATGAATTGTGTTGAAGGCGGCCACTCCAAGGGAAGTGTGGTGGGAGTGGTCGTTGAGGGCCCCTCAGAAGGGCCCCCCTGGCGGTAGGAAGCACCTGTATTGGAACTTTTCTTTCTGTCTTAACTCCTCGGGAGTGTTTGTTAGTCTTCCGGCCAATGAGCGGATGGATTGCCCGGACAGTCACAAGGTGTGACAGGAAGTAGTTAGGGGGGCTTGAGGCTAAATGATGGGAGGGTATTATGAAGTATAGTGCAGGTGTGTATATATATATATATATATATATATATATATATATATATATATATATATATATATATATATATATATATATATATATATAATCATATAACTGCCACACACAACAAGACGATCACCAGGGATATTTTGACGAGCGACACCGAAATAATTGATAGATACAATTGACAATAGAAGATTAGACATGAGTGAAGCGCTGCATATCAATATATCTGGACCAGCAATCAATAGCCAGCTAATAATACACAGTTACACTCTACCCACTTGAAGACCCCGGACCAACCAACGCTGAAGCTGGACCGCATGACCCTGTAACGCGAACGGAAGCAACCAGAAGAACACAAGCTGCTAACGTAAGGTGGACCACTTATCATTCTTTATCATCGTCGCCTTCATTATTATGACCATCATTACCATCATCACCACCTCCATTGTTATCAACATTGATCATCATGTGTCATCTCCTTTACTGTTACTAATACTAATGCATGGAAAGCTTTAGCGCTTTGGTCCTCGCGTCTGAAAGCCTTTAATCAGCCGTTAAAACTCCGAACCTATTGGGCCCTATCATGCCTACATTTGAAGATGCATATGGAGTCTGTCTCCGCCAGACTGATCAACCAGGCTGTGACTCATACGTCAGGCTGCGAGCAGCCGCGTCCAACAGCCTGGTTGATCAGTCCGGCAACCAGGAGGCCTGGTCGACGACCGGGCCGCGGGGACGCTAAGCCCCGGAAGCACCTCAAGGTAGCCACTTCACTTCATAGTGAACTCCATCTGTTCCCCACTACCCTGGTACACAGGGGACCACAGAGTTCTTGCACCAGCAGTGTTCATCGTCTTTATAAACGATCTACCAGAAGGAATATAGAATTATATGAACATGTTTGCTGATGATGCTAGGCTACGAGGTAAGATAAGAAACTGACGAGTGCCATATTCTTCAAGATGACCTAGACAAAATAAGTATATGGAACAACACTTGGCAAATGGAATTCATCGTGAATAAATGCCATGTTATGGAATGTGGAATAGGAGAAAATAGACCCTACACAACCTACAAATTATGTAGAAAGGCATTAAAGACCTCTGACAAGGAGAGAGATCTAGGGGTGGCTCTGGATCTTAGACTGTCGCCAGAGGAACACATAAGGAACATTGTGCGAGGAGCTTGCGCTGCATTTTCCAACTTCAGAATCGCTTTTAATTACTTGGATTTTGAAATATTATTAAAGAAACCGTTCACTACTTTTGTGAGACCAAAATTAGATGCAGCGGTTGTATAGTGCCCATATCTCAAGAAGCACACTAATAAACTGGGAAAAGTCCAAAGGCATGCTACAAAATGGCTTCCAAAACTGGCAAATAAAGAATACGGAGAGATGCTAGAGACTGTAAATACGCCATAGCTACAAGATAGAAGAAAAAAAAGAGGCGATATGATCACTACACATTACATAGTAACAGAAAATTACAAAATTGACAGAGGAATTCTTAAGACCTGTAACTTTAAGAACAAGAGGGCATAGATTCCAGCTAAGGAAACGAAGGTGGCAAAAAAAATTTACAAAGTTTCTTTTACAAACAGAAAGGTGGATGGTTGAAATAAGTTACGGGAGGTGTTTTTTTTATTATTATTTTCTACCACAGACGTGGCCACACATTTACAATGCTAATCAGCATATATACATTTTCTTCTGTCCTCCATGGACAGGGTTAGAGGTGTTGGAGGACAAAACCGGTTGTGAGTTGTTTCAATGCGTTATATGCCAAAGAGTGCTGGGAAGACGGGACACCACGAGCGTAGCTCTCATCCTGTAACTACACTTCGGTAATTACACATGCCAAGATGCAGCTTGTAGCACCTAACGCCCAGGTACCTATTTACTGGTAGGTGAACAAGGCCATCAGGTGATAGAAATTCTGCCCATTTGTTTCTGCCTCGGACTGGGGATTAAATTCTGGCCCTGACGACTACAATCTCAGAGTGCTCTCCGCTCGGCCGCGAGGACCTGTGTGACCATTGTTGTGGTTTCCTGAGTGTGTGTGACCATTGTTGTGATATCCTGAGTGTGTGTGACCATTGTTGTGGTTTCCTGAGTGTGTGTGACCATTGTTGTGGTTTCCTGAGTGTGTGTGACCATTGTTGTAATTTCCTGAGTGTGTGTGACCATTGTTGTGGTATCCTGAGTGTGTGTGACCATTGTTGTGGTTTCCTGAGTGTGTGTGACCATTGTTGTGGTATCCTGAGTGTGTGTGACCGTTGTTATGGTATCCTGAGTGTGTGTGACCATTGCTGTGGTATCCTGAGTGTATGTGACCATTGTTGTGGTATCCTGAGTGTATATGACAGTTGCTGTGATACAGAGACATCAGGACGTCACCGGATACAGCTACCGGATACACAGCTTAGTGGTGCCTGTGATACAGCCAGTGCTGTGTGCTGAACGTGTTGCACACTGCAACGTCCGGCCTGACTGTGCAACCCGCTCTCGCACAAGACAGCACATATAGGACATTGTTTATAGTCACTATCTGGCTTATAAATAAGTACATATGTGACATATCCCAAGCCAATGTTTTTTTCAAGGCACTAACTCTTCCTCTCAGTTTTATTAAACAATAGAGATTTTATACAAAATTTGACAATATCCTGAGTTACTTTAAAATTTATTTAAATATTTTAGTTATATTTTATTATTTTTATAAAACTGTAATATCAATATAGGTATAAGTTCAGTACTAATTGTAATATCTTAACATACTAAGAAGGTTAGGTTAGGTCGGTGTTTTCTATTCAGCATTTCAAGGCAAACTCAAATATTTACAATAAATTAGTATGTCACATATGCACTTATTCATCTGCCAAATATTGACTATAAGCAAGTGCGAGAACGGGTTGGACTGTGAGGAATTGCAAGCATCAGGGTCGCCAGTACAACATCTCCCCGCGTACAGGTGTGGGAAGGAGGCGAGAGAGAGAGAGAGAGAGAGAGAGAGAGAGAGAGAGAGAGAGAGAGAGAGAGAGAGAGAGAGAGAGAGAGAGAGGTGAAATAAGGGAATATTTCGAACCGCGGATTGTGCAGGCAGTTACACTTATTAAGTGACAGTCTAACATGTTGGTGCGGGCGACTGATGTTCTCCGGGCGACTGATGATGTTCTCCGGGCGACTGATGATGTTCTCCGGGTGACTGATGATGTTCTCCGGGCGACTGAGGATGTTCTCCGGGCGACTGATGTTCTCCGGGCGACTGATGATGTTCTGCGGGTGACTGACGATGTTCTCCGGGTGACTGATGATGTTCTCCGGGCGACTGATGATGTTCTCCGGGTGACTGATGATGTTTTGCGGGTGACTGATGATGTTCTCCGGGCGACTGAGGATGTTCTCCGGGCGACTGAGGATGTTCTCCGGGCGACTGATGATGTTCTCCGGGCGACTGATGATGTTCTGCGGGTGACTGATGATGTTCTGCGGGTGACTGATGATATTCTGCGGGTGACTGATGATGTTCTGCGGGCGACTGATGATGTTCTCCGGCCGACTGATGATGTTCTGCGGGTGACTGATGATGTTCTGCGGGTGACTGATGATGTTCTCCGGGCGACTGAGGATGTTCTCCGGGCGACTGAGGATGTTCTCCGGACGACTGATGATGTTCTCCGGGCGACTGATGATGTTCTGCGGGTGACTGATGATGTTCTGCGGGTGACTGATGATGTTCTGCGGGTGACTGATGATGTTCTGCGGGCGACTGATGATGTTCTCCGGCCGACTGATGATGTTCTCCGGGCGACTGATGATGTTCTCCGGGCGACTGATGATGTTCTACGGGCGACTGAGGATGTTCTCCGGGCGACTGAGGATGTTCTCCGGGCGACTGAGGATGTTCTGCGGGTGACTGATGATGTTCTCCGGGCGACTGATGATGTTCTCCGGGCGACTGATGATGTTCTCCGGGCGACTGATGATGTTCTCCGGGCGACTGATGATGTTCTACGGGCGACTGAGGATGTTCTCCGGGCGACTGAGGATGTTCTCCGGGCGACTGAGGATGTTCTGCGGGTGACTGATGATGTTCTCCGGGCGACTGATGATGTTCTCCGGGCGACTGAGGATGTTCTCCGGGCGACTGAGGATGTTCTCCGGGCGACTGAGGATGTTCTCCGGGCGACTGAGGATGTTCTGCGGGTGACTGATGATGTTCTCCGGGCGACTGATGATGTTCTCCGGGCGACTGATGATGTTCTCCGGGCGACTGAGGATGTTCTCCGGGCGACTGATGATGTTCTCCGGGCGACTGATGATGTTCTCCGGGCGACTGAGGATGTTCTCCGGGCGACTGAGGATGTTCTCCGGGCGACTGATGATGTTCTCCGGGTGACTGATGATGTTCTCCGGGCGACTGAGGATGTTCTCCGGGCGACTGATGATGTTCTCCGGGCGACTGATGATGTTCTCCGGGCGACTGAGGATGTTCTCCGGGCGACTGAGGATGTTCTCCGGGCGACTGATGATGTTCTCCGGGCGACTGATGATGTTCTCCGGGCGACTGAGGATGTTCTCCGGGCGACTGAGGATGTTCTCCGGGCGACTGATGATGTTCTCCGGGTGACTGATGATGTTCTCCGGGCGACTGATATTTTTGGGGGGATTAGAGTTAATATTGTTTTCGTAGGAAATGACATTGGCGGTAGATATATAATCATTACTTTTGATTGGTAAATGTTATTAATGTTGGGCTAATGGCGGGCTGTGGTAATGAGGCGCACCTGAGCCGTGGCACTTGCCTCATTATCGTTTACGGGGAGTGATATTTAGCTCTCAAGCCCCGCCTCCTTGCTATATTACACCTGGTACCGTCGTACAGGGTTCACGCTTATTTCTCGCGATTACCACCTTGTAGGCCTATCTTGTGATCATGTCCTCTCTTCCAGTGTTGTTAGTTGCAGTTCTCTTCAATTTACTTCTTGTTTAACAGGTACGGGTAAAAAAAAAAATAAGGAAGTTTACCTTGTTTGTCCATGCTAGAGCTGCATACTCTGTGGCTGGTCTAACATACGTCGTATAAAATATTTTTAAGGGAGTCTGTGGATTACCTACCTCTACCATGGATATTTTTTGTTTCAAGTTTCCAATACATCTTCAGTGGCAGTGCTACTGTTTGTCTGCCTTCAGGTGTTCCTTCTGAATACCCGGATCACTTGGTAGTAGTCCATTGGAAAGAACTGGACATCTTGTCCAATGATTGTTGGGAGTTTCGTTTATGCCATTGCAATGCCGTGTGGTTGCTGCATCTCCGAGACCCTCTCATGGAGTTCCCTCGAATTTATGGAGGATGGTGTTGACGGCTGCAACGCTGGCTGGCTAGGGAATAGTTTCCCAGACACCGCGGTGATTTCCTGGGGGGCAGGAGATGCAGTCTGCTCTTGGGGTGTTGTATGGTGTATGGGTTTACGTACCGGTCTGTGTGTATGGGGTTTATGTACCGGTCTGTGTGTATGGGGTTTACGTACCGGTCTGTGTGTATGGGGTTTACGTACCGGTCTGTGTATATGGGGTTTACGTACCGGTCTGTGTGTATGGGGATTACGTACCGGTCTGTGTGTATGGGGTTTACGTACCGGTCTGTGTGTACGGGGTTTACGTACCGGTCTGTGTGTATGGGGTTTACGTACCGGTCTGTGTATATGGGGTTTACGTACCGGTCTGTGTGTATGGGGTTTACGTACCGGTCTGTGTATATGGGGTTTACGTACCGGTCTGTGTGTATGGGGATTACGTACCGGTCTGTGTGTATGGGGTTTACGTACCGGTCTGTGTGTACGGGGTTTACGTACCGGTCTGTGTGTATGGGGTTTACGTACCGGTCTGTGTGTATGGGGTTTACGTACCGGTCTGTGAGTTTTCCTTGCTCTCTCTCGACCACCACACCACCCTCCCAGAAGCGCTACTTGTTTCCAATCTCTTCCCCCTCCCGTTATCTTCCTTCCTCTTGTGTCTCCTTCCATTCCTTTCTTTTATCTCTTCCTCCTTTGCCCTCATCTCCTCTTATCTCCTCCTCCTCCCATGCTCGCCACTTCCCTCTTCGTCGTCGGTAGCAAGGAAGGAGCGGTAGTTGAGTAATAATTAGTCCGCCGGTTGTTGACCTCTGGTAAAGTGGTCATAATTTCGTTAGGTTGTTTGGGGTGTGGTGGGGAGGAGTGTGGGGTGTGGTGGGGAGATGTGCGTGACGGTAGTTGTCAGCGTCCAACTGCTCTACCACACTACTCTACCACACTAACTACTCTACCACACTACCTCAGCGCGGCACTGCTCTATATCCCGTCTAACACCCCATGTTCCAACCTGTCTCCCTGCATAGTGCACCTGTCATGTCGATGCTCTCTCAGCCAAAGCGTTAGAATTACGCTGTTTTGGGGAAAATGAAAACACCGTATTATCGACGTTTCCTCACACTGAGTGGGCTGCCGAGGTCTACAAATCTGACGCTGGTCAAATCATGAGAACGGCGGGGGGCCGGGGGACTAGGCCTACCCAGCCTACCCGGCCTGCCCGTCCTCGTCCTGCTCAACACACCACATATTGTGTTTCTTTACGCAATGACCACCACCTCGAACAAATTGGCGATGGTTTAGGGAAATTCTAATGATTATCGGCTCCATTAGTTCTTCCGTCTGGGTTATGACGCTTTTGGGTCAGACGAAAGCACCACATGTTTTACGGAGTGGTAATCCAGGGGGCTGTAGCTCCGCCCCTTCATCAAGAGCAGCTGGGGGCAGACAGCTTAATATCTCGGGGGGGAATGATGTGTTGGAGGGACTGGGGAGTCCTGGACCCCCATGACGGGTAACACAAGAGCTTCGGTAAGAAATCTTAGCCAGCCAGTATTTACCTTCTTGTGATCAAATGAAGAACACACAGTAGCGGCGAATGTCAACACGCTCCCCCCCCCCCTGCCAGCCGACGCCAGGAAACCTTGCTACCCCCTGCCAGCCGACGCCAGGAAACATTGTTACCCTGCCAGCCGACGCCAGGAAACATTGTTACCCTGCCAGCCGACGCCAGGAAACATTGCTGCTCTGCCAGCCGACGCCAGGAAACATTGCTACTCTGCCAGCCGACGCCAGGAAACATTGCTACCCTGCCAACCGACGCCAGGAAACATTGCTACTCTGCCAGCCGACGCCAGGAAACATTGCTATGTAACACCATAAATGGTTTTATTTAATATTTCACATAAAACGAGTCAGTGACGCAGGCTATTAGCGGCGCCAGGCTGTCGGCCCTAAGCATGTCTAAGTCGCACCTCTCAAGTGTTAATTGTTACACGGAGGTCAGGTCGCGTCAGGTGACCTCACTCTCTGCTAAGCTGATAATTGCAGACGGGTGGCTGTGTTGTTTACATCAAACAAGCCGCTGTCTAGGTGTGGTAAGAAGGTAGACAGAGGCTATATCCTGTTATATCTTGAAGTTATCTTGAGATGATTTGGGGGGCTTAGCGTCCCCGCGGCCCGGTCCTCGACCAGGTCTCCTTTTTGTTAACCCCCCCCCCCCAGGAAGCAGCCTGTAGCAGCTGTCTAACTCACAGCTACCTTATTTACTGCTAGGTGAACAGGGGCATCTGGGTGAAAGAAACTCTGCCCCTTTCTTTCCTCCAGGGATCGAACCCGCAACCTTAGACGAATCCCGAGCGCTGTCCACTCAGCCGTCAGGCCTCTTAACACTGGTAGGCAAAGTTTAGCTCCCGGTTCCCCCCCTAAAATACCCGTGGAACTGTACATTAGAGGACAGGTAGATATACAGAGAGAGAGAGAGAGAGAGAGAGAGAGAGACAGACAGACAGACAGACAGACAGACAGACCTCGCTACACCAGAGAGGTTCCAGCAGCCCAGACTAGGCCTGCTGTCCCAGGCCGCCTGATTGGGGACTGTCACCCGTACCCCCCCCCCCCCCCCCCCCCTCCCCTCCTCCTCTCCACCATCCTATTTTCACAGACTTTGGTGAGCGAACTTAAAAGGTGGACGTATATTGTGTTTTTTAAAGTTAAGTGTTGTGTGATGTTCAGGGGGAAGTCAGTCGTAGTTACTTTCAATTTCTTGTGTGGTGACTCACATTCTGCATTAATATTGACATTTGAACTTCAAGTGAAATGGTTGAATTATTATACCCATAAGAGTGAATATATAAAAATATATATCTAATTAACTTACTTTTTAAACTGTCTTTAAATCTGATCCTTAAATCTTGGATAGTGAAAGCTAGAGTGGAGAGCACTCTGAAGTGTACTTGTTGAAGATTATGAGGTAAAGATTCTTGACTCTATGATGTCCGTGCCTACAGTTGTTACGTGATAACATCAGTTAATATTGTGCTACAGATAAGTTCCATTCCTTGTCTTATAAATGGCTCTTGAAGGGATGGTGGCAGCACTCTCCACCTCTTTCTATCTCTTTCCTTCCCCCTCCCATTTTCTCTCATTATAAACTTTCCCTTTCTTCTGACCACTCTTCCTCACTCCTCCCTTCAACCTCTCTACCTCCTTCACTCTATGAGTTTTCTTCCTTTCTTTCCCTAATTTCCGATACGTTACAATGGTGATGTTACAGCTACCCTGCCAGCCGACGCCAGGAAACATTGCTATCCTGCCAGCCGACGCCAGGAAACATGGCTACCCTGCCAGCCGACGCCAGGAAACATTGCTACCCTGCCAGCCGACGCCAGGAAACATTGCTACCCTGCCAGCCGACGCCAGGAAACATTGCTACCCCTGCCAGGAATATTGGGTACAAGCAACAGAGACAACACCTGGTGTATTCTGCTCGTTTCAAGTTTGAATAGATAAATACATGTGTATTTATGTAGCTTTATGCTTAAGCTTATGTGAAAGTGTTAAATCTCTTGAGAAAATGGCCAGAGAAAAGAAACCTTGAGAGGAAAGCAGCCAAACAGAGAAATTAAAGAATGACAGATAATAGTACATAAAATGGCAGAAACTAAACTATCAGAGAAGCCAATATATGTCAATGCCTTGCTGGTTCAAATGTCGAAGCCGTATGTTGTTTGTTGTTTAAGATTCAGCTACTGGGAACAAAAAGTTCCAAGGTAGCACGGGCTATGGTGAGCCCGTAGAGGACTCACCTGGCACAGGAGCGGGGCTGTGCGAAACCGTAAATCGGTGGAATTTAAGAAGATCCTGCAGGAGTTGCCGGGTGAGGTGGGTGTGTGGGCCTGCGGGCTGCTAACACAAATAGCCTCAATAACCAGGCAATTACCTGGGGCCCGGCTGTGAGAGTAGGAAAGCTCCCGAAAATGACCACAGGTAATCCTCCTCCTCATCCTCCTCGCTCACCACCCCCACACCACCACATCCTTCTCCACCCCTCCCCCCCCCCCCCTCCGTTACCCTTCCCCTCTTCCACGCCCCCCCATTACCCCTCCCCCATCACCCGGCCTTTCTCCACCCCTATTCTTCTCGCTCCCTTACCCACCACCCTCGCCTTACATGTGTGGAAGCGTTGGGGTGTGTGTATATATGAATGTTACACAGTATTTCATCTATAGACAGCCATATATGGTGAAATACATATGAAGAATCCCTTACTCACTCACAGCACAGGGGGGCTGGTTGGCTGAGTGGACAGGGCTCTGAACTCGTGGACCTAGGGCCCAGGGTTCGATCCCGGGAGCCGGCGGAAAAACAAATGGGCAGAGTTTTCAGGCACTCTGATACCTCTGTTACCTAGCAGTAAATAGGTACCTGGGAGATAGACAGCTGCTACGGGCTGCTTCCTGTGTACTCAACTAATTGTACTCATCTAATTGTGTTTGCGGGGGTTGAGCTCTGGCTTCCTGGTCCCGCCTCTCAACCGCCAATCAACTGGTGTTAACCGCCAATCAACTGGTGTTAACAGTCAATCAACTGGTGATTTACCAGTTGTTACAACAGTTACAACAAGAGAGACCAATTTTGGCTTAGCTGCCAACACCCACACATCGTGTCAGCAAGGCGGACAGTCCGCCTGCTTTCATAACTCTCACTATATTTCCCATTTCTAAACTTCTCTTCACTTGCGCGTCTCCATCCTCTTTTACTCCCAAAAGGAAAAAACAACTAGCCTTTCCCCCACCTTTATCCCACACGCTTGTCAGCCCACGTCCATGCCCCATCACCCCACCCTTCTCCACCCACCGAAGCACCACGCTGGAAGACAGGCGAGCGAGGTGACGGAGTTAGGATGTGAGCGGATGGACGGGTGAAGGTTCTTAAAGGATAATACGGTTGGGGATGGTATGGTGTTTGGCAGGGTGTGCTGGATGAGGGCATGGCCAGGACATGGCCAGAGCATGGCTAGGGCATGGCTAGGGTATGACCAGAGCATGGCCAGGGCATGACCAGGGCATGACCAGAGCATGACCAGGGCATGACCAGGACATGGCCAGAGCATGGCTAGGGCATGGCTAGGGTATGACCAGAGCATGGCCAGGGCATGACCAGGGCATGACCAGAGCATGACCAGGGCATGACCAGGACATGGCCAGAGCATGGCTAGGGTATGACCAGGGCATGGCCAGAGCATGGCCAGGGCATGGCCAGGGCATGACCAGGGCATGACCAGGGCATGGCCAGGGCATGGCCAGGGCATGACCAGGGCCTGGCCAGAGCATGGCCAGAGCATGACCAGGGCATGGCCAGAGCATGACCAGGGCATGGCCAGAGCATGGCTAGGGCATGGCTAGGGTATGACCAGAGCATGACCAGGGCATGGCCAGAGCATGACCAAGGCATGGCCAGAGCATGGCTAGGGCATGGCTAGGGTATGACCAGAGCATGGCCAGGGCATGACCAGGGCATGGCCAGAGCATGGCCAGGGCATGACCAGGGCATGACCAGGGCATGGCCAGGGCATGGCCAGGGCATGACCAGGGCATGGCCAGAGCATGGCCAGGGCATGACCAGAGCATGACCAGGGCATGACCAGGGCATGGCCAGGGCATGGCCAGGGCATGGCCAGGGCATGACCAGGGCATGGCCAGGGCATGGCCAGAGCATGACCAGAGCATGACCAGGGCATGACCAGAGCATGACCAGGGCATGACCAGGGCATGGCCAGGGCATGGCCAGGGCATGGCCAGGGCATGACCAGGGCATGACCAGGGCATGGCCAGGGCATGGCCAGGGCATGACCAGGGCATGACCAGGGCATGGCCAGGGCATGACCAGGGCATGGCCAGGGCATGACCAGGGCATGGCCAGGGCATCAGACACCGTGCTACCTCTAGCAACAGAGCACAACATATAGCGCCGCTTATGACTGAGCCAGACGCAGCGCCAGACGGCAGCTACTAACCACGACAACAAAGCTAACTAATGAACCACATCTTAACACAAGGCTCCCTTAACCCCCGCCCTTTATCGTACACAAACTCAGCGACCATTTTTCCCCATCTGTCACGTGTTATCAAGAGCCCCCTGTAGGCATCCCTCATATTAAAACACTGATCAGGGACTCCTGAGCAACAGTACTAGAAGACTGTTACGAAGGACTACGAAGACTAGTCGTAGTCTTCATCACACTACAACTGATGAAGAGCGTGTATATAGAGAAGACATCTGCTCACAAGTGACAGGATGAACAACCCAGCGGGTTTTCTTCCTATTGGGGAGTGTTGTACATGCTGCTATGGCGGTGTGTCCACTCACAAGATGAGTGGCGCTGCCCAATACTGTCACTATGGCGGTGTGTCCACTCACAGGATGAGTGGCGCTGCCCAATAAACTCGCCCCTCGGGTCAAAATTTAATTAAAATTTAAAAATCTGCTCATCGCTCGCTGCTACAATACGAGGTCACAATACGAGGTCACAATACGAGGTCACAATACGAGGTCACAATACGAGGTCGTCGAATGGGAGAAGAGAGTTTGTGTCTACAGTAGCCAAAGCTGTCTCTTAAACTGAAATTAATGATGTCATTTACATAACCATTTTTTTCCAGATCAGTTAGTTCCTTAAATTAAGCTTCATATAAGGAGTTGATACGGCCATGTACTGAATAAATGGTTCTCGTATATATAAGACGGTTCATTTACCAAACGTTTAATGGCAAGGTCATTAAAGGTCAATTCCAGCATTGGCAGAGGGGAGAGGGAACTCTCAGGAGAAAGCGGCAAGCCATTAGGCTATATAACACTGGGAAGGGGTCAGGAAAAGGATTTGGGATGGGACGGTGGGAAGGAATGGTGCCCAACCACTTGGACGGAACGTCTTGTAAAAAAAAAAAAATAAACGAAATTAAGTTTAAGACAGTAAAGCTTTGTACTAGGCTTGATTACAATACTTTATTAACTATATCGACAACAACTCTGGCATTCTCTGTTGTGAAGAGGAGAGGACCAGACGAGAGGATAATGATACTATACGCGCCAGAATGTTGACATTTCTCAGTTGTGAGCTGATGCTTGAGTGGCGGGTCGGGTGGGTGCTGAGAGCAGTGTCGAAGCAGACAATGTCGAGACAGGCAGACAGTGTCGAGGCAGACAGGCAGGCCAGCAGGCAGGCCAGCAGGCAGGCCAGCAGGCAGGCCAGCAGACAGGCAGACCAGCAGGCAGGCAGGCAGGCAGGGAGGCAGACAGTGTCGAGGGAGACAGACAGGCAGGCAGGCCAGCAGACAGGCAGACCAGCAGGCAGGCAGGCAGGCAGGGAGGCAGACAGTGTCGAGGGAGACAGACAGGCAGGCAGGCCAGCAGACAGGCAGACCAGCAGGCAGGCAGGCAGGTCAGCAGGCAGGTCAGCAGGCAGGCAGACAGGGTGAGGACAGCAAGGGAAGAGGGAAGGCGAGATCGAGCTGGTGATAGAAGGGGAAGCGGCTAACAGTGAGGGGAAACAGGTGGGGATGAGGGACACGTGGCAGGATAAGGGGAGGGGTGGAGGCTGGATGGAGAGTGGAGGCAGGATGCGGGGTGGAGACAGGATGGGGGAGTGGGGGGGAGGTTGGACGCGTGCTGACGGAGAGGTGGCAGCCATCCCGGCCTCTTGTCTCATACATCCGATTTTTAATTAATCGACGTGACCAATCCGTCAAAATTGCGGGGCTTTAGTAAAAATTAAGGCACCGTAATATTGACGTTTGCGTAGCATCGGTTTTGATAGATTTCAACCCGTCCTCACACTAGGTTGGTTAAAGCAGCGGCCGTCCTCCCCAGACGCATTCATCAATATTAACATACTGTGTATTAAAAATTGGTTTGTTCTCATATATATAAATCAATATTATTATACATATTTAGGTGTTTAGGTTCCGTTGACGATTATTTGTATTTGAAGTACGTGGGTGAAGCATTTATAACAACCCGTCCTCGACTGAAGTCCATTACATCCAGCGGTCGACCCCACAAATGCATTCATAAATTGTTACATGCTGTTCATTCAAAACGGGAATTTTCTTAAATATGAATTAATATTATAATAGCATATTGTACCTATATAGGCATAGGTTAGGTGTTTAGGTTCTGTTGCCGATTATTTGTATTACGTGGGTGAAGCATTTATTGCGTTGTGATTCGAACAAAATTCGTCAGTGAAGCACTTGTTCTGGATATGTTCGAACGTCAGCAGTTGTGAGTCGTGTGTAAACCGTTTTTCATTCATAAACAGGGGGTTTGGCGGGTGCATGGAATCACTTTTGGATCCTTGTTTGGAGGACGGGCTGGTTACACACGACTCACAACTGATTTCGTTCGAACAAGTCCGGAAGAAGTGCTTCACTGACGAATTTTGTTCGAACCACAACGCTGTAAATGCTTCACCCACGTACTACAAATACAAATAATCGCCAACAGAACCTAAACACCTAACCTAACCAGTGCATAAAAATGCACAATATGCTAATATATAATAATATTAATTTATATTTGAGAAAAGTTTTGTTTTGAATAAACAGCATGTTAAAATTGATGAATGCGTCTTTGGGGTCGACCGCTGGATAGAATGGACTTGGTCCGAGAACAGGTTTGAGTCGAGTGTAAACCGTCTTTCACTCATAAACCAACCCGTTCTCGCATACAAAAATCCAAGCTCTTTAATCCAGCCGCCAAACTCCCTGTTTATGAATGAAAAGCGGTTTACACACGACTCACAACTGATGGCGTCCGAACACTTCTGGAACAAGTGCTTCGCTCACGTCCTCTGTTCGAACCATAATCCTATAAATCAGCCCGTCCTCCAAACAAAGATCCAAAAGTGATTCCATGCACCCGACAAACCCCCTGTTTATGAATGAAAAGCGGTTTACACACGACTCACAACTGCTGACGTTCGAACATATCCGGAACAAGTGTTTCACTGACGAATTTTGTTCGAATCACAACGCTATAAATGCTTCACCCACGTACTACAAATACAAATAAACGCCAACAGAACCTAAACACCTGACCTAACCTAACCTATGCCTATATATGCACAATATGCCAATATTTTATAATATTAATTTATACTTGAGAAAATTCCTGTTTTGAATGAACAGCACGTTAAAATTTATGAATGCGTCTGTGGGGTCGACCGCTGAATGTAATGGACTTGAGTCGAGGACGGGTTGTATAAATGCTTCACTCACAAACTTATAAATACAAGTAATTACCAACAGAACCTAAACACCTAACCTAACCTATGCCAAACTATACATGCAATTTTTATGTATAAGAATATTAATTTATATATGAGAACAAACCAATTTTTAATACACAGTATGTTAAAATTGATGAATGCATCTGGGGAGGACGGCCGCTGCTTTAAACAGCCTGGTGTGAGGACGGGTTGCATAAACATGCGATCGGCTGCTGGACTTAACGAGCATTTGGCCAGTGTTTATGAGAATTGGTTGATATTCAAAATTAAATATCAAAGAATATAGGGAAAATCGGACACCACGAACGTAGCTCATCTCATCTTGAAACTGCACTTGGATTATTACATATAGATAACTACACTCTGAGAAAGATGATAGGCCCAAAGATGGAACCTTTACTAGTACACGATCAGTACATCTACTCCACCGCCACCCTTCCTCCTTATGTATCTCTCCTTTCACTTACCCTTCACCCCCCACCCCTTGTAGGAGGGAACCTTGGTGGTCTGTTGAACCTGGTGTGTTCCCGGGGACCTGGAAAACACTACTGCCACGCCCGCATATAAATAAATAAATAAATATATATATATATATATATATATATATATATATATATATATATATATATATATTTATATATATATATATATATATATATATATATATATATATATATATTTATTTATATATATATATATATATATATATATATATATATATATATATATATATATATATATATATATATATATTAGTATATTTTGGTAGCAGTCTTTCCTGTAGACATATATTATTAAATATGACCGAAAAAGTAAGATTAATAATTCTAACACGAATTTTCTCAATCTTTCGTACATTTCTTTTCACTGTTGGAGGTAAATCAAAAATCAATTCTCCAAAATGCATTTTTATTTCTAGTCTGACGCGACACGAGCGCGTTTCGTAAAACTTATTACATTTTCAAAGACTTTAGTTTACAAATACACAACTGAATAGAACTTACGCATCTCCGATTTTATATCTACATTTGAGTGAGGTGGATGGGGTGAGGTGGCATTAATAGGGTATTAATTTCATCAACACAAGACAGAACAAGAGGTGGCATTAATAGGGTATTAATTTCATCAACACAAGACAGAACACGAAACAATGGGTATTGAATAGAAGTGTTTGTAGAAAGCCTATTGGTCCATATTTCTTGATGCTTCTATATTGGAGCGGAGTCTTGAGGTGGGTAGAATATAGTTGTGCATTAATTGGCTGCAATTAATGCACAACTATATTCTACCCACCTCAAGACTCCGCTCCAATATAGAAGCATCAAGAAATATGGACCAATAGGCTTTCTACAAACACTTCTATTCAATACCCATTGTTTCGTGTTCTGTCTTGTGTTGATGAAATTAATACCCTATTAATGCCACCTCTTGTTCTGTCTTGTGTTGATGAAATTAATACCCTATTAATGCCACCTCACCCCATCCACCTCACTCAAATGTAGATATAAAATCGGAGATGCGTAAGTTCTATTCACGCCACACTTGGTCCGGGAGACATCTCCCGTCACGCAGGGTGCAGTTGCGCCTCCACAGATCTCCAGTATCATCTTTTGATACTGGTAATGGCTCGAAAGGGCCACCACTTACGGGCTATTCATGCCCGTGCCACCTCTTGGGTGGCTTAATCTTCATCAATCATCAGTCGCCAATCAATCACGGGAGGCATCTCCCGTCACGCAGGGTGCAGTCGCACCTCCACAGATCTCCAGTATCATCTATTGATACTGGTAATGGCTCAAAAGGGCCACCACTTACGGGCTATTCATGCCCGTGCCACCTTTTGGGTGGCTTAATCTTTATCAATCAATCAATCAGTTCTATTCAGTTGTGTATTTGTAAACTAAAGTCTTTGAAAATGTAATAAGTTTTACGAAACGCGCTCGTGTCGCGTCAGACTAGAAATAAAAATGAATTTTGGAGAATTGATTTTTGATTTACCTCCAACAGTGAAAAGAAATGTACGAAAGATTGAGAAAATTCGTGTTAGAATTATTAATCTTACTTTTTCGGTCATATTTAATAATATGACATATAATAATATGTGGGTGTGAGTTTTCAGTTGCATATTGTCCTGGGGACCATTCAGGCTTGTTCGCATTTGTGTTCCTCACGTGTGCCCCAAAGAATGAGGTGATTTGGTAAAATGCTATGCCCAAGATTACTATCCGAGTGCCGGCGGTGGGGTGGTTCAAATAGCCTCGGCTATTACCTCATTTTGTCCGGTCGTGATGGTCAAGTGGATTAAGGCGTCTTGTACATACCAGTTGCGTTGCTTCTGGGAGTATGGGTTCGAGTCACTTCTGGGGTGTGAGTTTTCAGTTGCATATTGTCCTGGGGACCATTCAGGCTTGTTCGCATTTGTGTTCCTCACGTGTGCCCCAAAGAATGAGGTGATTTGGTAAAATGCTATGCCCAAGATTACTATCCGAGTGCCGGCGGTGGGGTGGTTCAAATAGCCTCGGCTATCACCTCATTTTGTCCGGTCGTGATGGTCAAGTGGATTAAGGCGTCTTGTACATACCAGTTGCGTTGCTTCTGGGAGTATGGGTTCGAGTCACTTCTGGGGTGTGAGTTTTCAGTTATATATATATATATATAATATGTGTCGTACCTAGTAGCCAGAACGCACTTCTCAGCCTACTATGCAAGGCCCGATTTGCCTAATAAGCCAAGTTTTCATGAATTAATTGTTTTTCGATTACCTAACCTACCTAACATAACCTAACTTTTTCGGCTACCTAACCTATAAAGACAGGTTAGGTTAGGTTAGGTAGGGTTGGTTAGGTTCGGTCATATATCTACGTTAATTTTAACTGCAATAAAATAAATTGACCTCATACATAATGAGATGGGTAGCTTTATCATTTCATAAGAAAAAAATTAGATAAGATATATTAATTCAGGAAAACTTGGCTTATTAGGCAAATCGGGCCTTGCATTGTAGGCTGAGAAGTGCGTTCTGGCTACTAGGTACGACATATGTATATATATATATATATATATATATATATATATATATATATATATATATATATATATATATATATATATATATATATATATATATAGCCCCGTTACCTAACGCCCCGTAACTCTGATGCTCTTATTGGTCGCCCGGATGGTATCACAGTGAAGCCCTGGAAGAATGGCAAGCAGTTGGTATGGGACTACACGTGCGTATCAACCCTGGCTAACACCTACATTAACCTCAGTGTTGCACAACCAGGTGGCGCTGCCACCCACAGGGAAGCAGCCAAATCCCGTAAGTATAGAGAACTGGATCACCACTACAATTTTGTCCCCATTGCTTCTGAGACACTCGGTGCCTGGGGTAAAAGTACTACCAGTTTTTTGAAGGAACTGGGTTCTAGGCTCATTGAAACAACAAGGGACCCAAGAGCTGCAAGCTTTCTTTTCCAGCGCCTCAGTGTGGCGATACAGAGGGGAAATGCGCACTGCATCCAGGGTTCCTGCCCGCCATCTGAGGAGCTGGAGGAACTCGACAACCTATGATAACCATCTTTGTAACCCATATGTAACTCCCTTTTAGTAACAAAGTTCAAATAAAGTAAATATATATGTGTACATACAAAAGAATGGGGGTGGTAGGAGAAGATAATATTAGTGTTCAGTGAGAAACCACAAGGTCTCCTCTGAATACTTTTTATTTTCTTCTCCGAGGCTATGGGTCCCCACATTGGCACCAGAGGTGGTATCCTCACAAACTTATATATATATATATATATATATATATATATATATATATATATATATATATATATATATATATATATATATATATATATATATATATATATGGATTGTATGAATAGCTGAATAGTATAAATGTTAACGAGTGGGATGAACAGCCACCACAACCACTGTGGTGGGGGATGAGGGAGCCACCACAACCACTGTGGTGGGGGATGAGGGAGCCACCACAACCACGGTGGTGGGGGATGAGGGAGCCACCACAACAACGGTGGTGGGGGATGAGGGAGCCACCACAACAACGGTGGTGGGGGATGAGGGAGCCACCACAACCACTGTGGTGGGGGATGAGGGAGCCACCACAACCACGGTGGTGGGGGATGAGGGAGCCACCACAACCACGGTGGTGGGGGATGAGGGAGCCACCACAACAACGGTGGTGGGGGATGAGGGAGCCACCACAACCACTGTGGTGGGGGATGAGGGAGCCACCACAACCACTGTGGTGGGGGATGAGGGAGCCACCACAACCACGGTGGTGGGGGATGAGGGAGCCACCACAACCACTGTGGTGGGGGATGAAAGATGGAGGTGTGAAAATCTCTCCAGTGATGCTGGCGATGAAGATGGACAGGTGAGTGACGGGGAAGCTGCTCCTCTCTCTCCTCGACCTCCTCCTCTTTACTATTCTCCTTTTCTCCACCGTTTCTCTACTATCCTGTCCTCATATTCTATCCATGTGTCATATAATCACACCGGCCTTGACCTTCTCATAATTTCCTTCCTTTCCTGTCTCTTCGCTTTCTGTTCCACAATGAATTAGTAACCAGTAACACACAAGTCCGGGATGGGTAAGAGGAACAGTAAAATCTGCTTAATCCGTTGAAAAGGAACCGCGGGATTTTTTATTATTATTATTATTTTTCTACCACAGACGTGGCCACACATTTTACAATGCTAACCAGCATATATACATTATCTTCCGTCGTCCATGGGTAGGGTTAGAGATCTGTTAAACTTAGAGTTCAGGGACCGCGGGATGAATGGCTGGTGGCAGCAGACGCAGGCAGGGAGGTGGGGTTTGTGATGGTTGCTGTGGACCGGGCTACCAGAAATCATTTGTACTTCCACGCACACACACCGCGGTGATGGTTGCGGGTGGGTCCTCGTATGTTCCCAAAGGTTCCTAGATGTAAACAACATCGTGTCTTCACTGTTTTTCTGACCGCCACTGCTGCTGCTGCTGTAGCTGCTGCTGATGTCACGCTTTGCCGCCAGCACCACCAACACTACTACCACCACCTCCTCCACCACCACCACCATGAGTGGCCTGAGGCAGCAGACTCCACAGACAAAGTGGCACTCCCGGTTCCTCCTGATATTGGGCCACGAATCAATTTTTCTGTCCTCGGCCCCCCTCGTTATTATAATGTGCCCAGTGCCACCTCATTTGGCACTCGACCGATTGGGGGCGAGGGGCAGGAGAGAGAAGATGTGAAAGAAGAAGGGTGAGGGGAAAGGGGAACAGGAAAGGGTGGGAAATTATACACACTGAAAAAAAAGAGAGGCGGGAGTGAAAGTGAGGGTGAATATGAGAGAGGAGGAGGGACGGGGGCGAGAGAGAACATGAACCTCGGACAAGACTACCACCGGCTGGGTCACCCATCCA
>NC_091189.1:11272273-11399773 GCF_040958095.1 Procambarus clarkii
ACCCTCCTGACGCTCGCTTTATTTTATTTTATTATTGGCCAAAACATTTGTGATTGTAGGAGATAGATTTCTGTAATCTATCTCCTACAATCAAAATTGTAAGAGATTTTTATAGCAACAAAAATAACGTTACATTGACACAGTGTGATGATATACAGGGAGTTAGATTTACGAAGCAATTACGCAAGTACTTACGAACGTGTACATCTTTTCTCAATCTTTGGCGGCTTTGTTTATATTTATTAAACAGTTTACAAGCATGAAAACTTCCCAATCAACTGTTGTTATTGTTACAAACAGCTTTCCGGTGCTTCGGAGCTCATTAACTATCTAAAAATTGTAAACAAAGCCGCTATAGATTGATAAAAGATGTACAGGTTCGTAAGTACTTACGTAACCGTTTCGTGAATCTGGCCCCAGGTCCATGCCCTGATCACAGCTTACTCTAAAAAAGAAAGCCTGTAAGATCTCCCCATTCGAATGCACAGGAACGACTGGGCAAGGCACACGAAGTTTAATCACTGACGCAAGTAATCACCATAAACAAACACAGTTGCCGTAGGTAAATCAATATAATTGGGTGTCGGCAATTTAAGTCAATTTAAGTACACCAGAACAAAATTAATAATCCCTACACAGCATGTTAACTAGAGAGTGTGTTTTAGTGCTAGCTGTTACTAGCCACTAGTTGGCTAATGCACGTGTGTGTGTGTACTCACCTAATTGTACTTGCGGGGGGTGAGCTCTGGCTCTTTGGTCCCGCCTCTCAACCGTCAATCAGCAGGTGTACAGGTTCCTGAGCCTATTGAGCTCTTATCATATCTACACTTGAAACTGTGTATGGAGTCAGCCTCCACCACATCACTTCCTAATGCATTCCATTTGTCAACCACTCTGACACTAAAAAAGTTCTTTCTAATATCTCTGTGGCTCATTTGGGCACTCAGTTTCCACCTGTGTCCCTTGTGTTAAATAGCCTGTCTTTATCTACCCAATTAATTCCCTTGAGAATCTTGAATGTGGTGATCATGTCCCCCCCTAACTTTTCTGTCTTCCAGCGAAGTGAGGTTTAATTCCCGTAGTCTCCCCTCGAAGCTCATACCTCTCAGCTCGGGTACTAGTCTGATGGCAAACCTTTGAACCTTTTCCAGTTTAGTCTTATGCTTGACTAAACGTGTGTGTGTGTGTGTGTGTGTGTGTGTGTGTGTGTGTGTGTGTGTGTGTGTGTGTGTGTGTGTGTGTGTGAGTGAGTGAGTGACAGCCAGTGGGAGGGCCTGGGTGGATGGGAGAGGCAGGGTGAGGGTCCAAGCGACAAAGGAAGAGGGAGCAGGTTACCAAGGAAGGTCGGCCCTTGTGGAATGGTGCCTTTGTCCCAACCTTCCTTCCCTTCCCTTCTATAAACTCCCTTCTGTTATATCCTCCTTCTCTTGGCTTCCTTTCTCAGTTTGTCTTGTTCTTGCCCTCCCTCCCTGCCATACCTCCTCCTCCTCTCTCTCTCTCTCCCTGCCATATCTCCTCTCTCTCTCTCTCTCTCTCTCTCTCTCTCTTATTTATAAAGTAAAAATATAAGGTTATAAGGGATACCACCTCTGGTTGCGTTTGAAGGGACCCTTGGCCTCGAAGACAAAGATATGTAACATCCGGGGGAGCCCTATATATATATATATATATATATATATATATATATATATATATATATATATATATGTCGTACCTAGTAGCCAGAACGCACTTCTCAGCCTACTATGCAAGGCCCGATTTGCCTAATAAGCCAAGTTTTCATGAATTAATTGTTTTTCGACTACCTAACCTACCTAACCTAACCTAACCTAACTTTTTCGGCTACCTAACCAAACCTAACCTATAAAGATAGGTTAGGTTAGGTTAGGTAGGGTTGGTTAGGTTCGGTCATATATCTACGTTAATTTTAACTCCAATAAAAAAAAATTGACCTCATACATAATGAAATGGGTAGCTTTATCATTTCATAAGAAAAAAATTAGAAAAAATATATTAATTCAGGAAAACTTGGCTTATTAGGCAAATCGGGCCTTGAATGGTAGGCCAAAAAGTGAGTTCTGGCTACTAGGTACGACATATATATATATATATATATATATATATATATATATATATATATATATATATATATATATATATATATATATATATATTGTGACAAGAAAAATAGGTGGTATTGCAGTTTCTCTAGGCAGATGGAATGCCAGTCACATAAAGTACAAAAAATAGTAAAAAAAAAAAGGAAAAAAAGTTAAGACTGCAAGTTGTCTTCACTGTGAGGTAACTGTAGGATAAGACAGAGGAAAAAACATTTAAAAATACATTACTTTGATAGAAAGCTAAAATTAAACAAATTACCAAACATAAAATAATATCCAGACTTGGCTCTAATACAAAGTGTGTAAAACAAACAAGATGAACAATCAAATTTACGTTACGTTAATGTGCAAATAAAATATGGTGCGGGAATACTGTGAGCCAGACTGTGATAACTCTGTTACCACACACGGGGTATGTCAACAGGTCTACTCAGTAGAGCACTCAGGAGTAATCTCAATCTTAGTGGGCTAGGTAGCCCTATATATATATATATGTGCGATGACGGCCGTGCAGATGGCGCTGGTGACTTCGGTAACTCTGAACCGGGTCACTTTTAACTGCTTGTTTGAGATGGCGTGAGCTCCCAGCGACCCAGGTGCGAGGGTGCGAGGCGAGGTGCGAGATTCTGTGGCGCGGGTTCGATTCCCGCACGAGGCAGAAACAAATGGGCAAAAGTTTCTTTCACCCTGTGCCCGTTACCTAGCAGTATAATAGGTACCTGGGTGTTAGTCAGCTGTCACGGGCTGCTTCCTGGGGGTGGAGGCCTGGTCGAGGACCGGGCCGCGGGGACACTAAAAAGCCCCAAAATCATCTCAAGATAACGGGCCGTGGTGTATGGGGGAGACTGGAGGTACTCTCTAGACGTCTGGAAGTAGTAGTAGTTGTTGTTGTTGTTGTGGCTGCAGTACTTGAATATATAGACGTGATATGGGTAGAATAGGTGATGATGGTGCAGGCCGAATCTCTTCCTAGAGATTTTACCGTGACAATATATATATATATATATATATATATATATAATATATAATATATATATATAATATATTATATATATATATATATATATGTTGTACCTAGTAGCCAGAACGCAGTACTTGGCCTACTATGCAAAGCTTGATTTGCCTAGTAAGCCAAGTTTTCCTGAATTTATATGTTTTCGATTTTTTTTCTTATGAAATGATGAAGCTATCCATTTTATTGTGTATGAGTTAAGGTTTTTTAATTTGAGTTAAAACTAAGGTCTGGCTGGGCTCGTATCGGTGACTTGCAGTGTGTTGAATGCATCGCTGGGAAGTAGGGGTTTGCTGCGCTGAACAAGGTAAGGTAATTATTATGAGCAATCACCAAGCCAGTGCGACTATATAGCACCTAGAAGGGATATAAGGACAAGGCGCTGGGACTGGACGGCTTCAGGGAATATTTTGACCAGACCACACACTAGAAGTTGAAGGGACGACGACGTTTCGGTCCGTCCTGGACCATTCTCAAGTCGATTGTGGGTCGATTCAGGGAATAGTGGAACCCAGCAGCGGAGGAGGAAAAGGAGAAGGAGAAGAAGAAGACCCCAGCCAGTTGGGACCGTGAAGGATGGTGGGTGACGTCACAGATCACCCGCCGACGAGCGCTTTGTGTTCCCAATTGACAACATTCAGACTACAACGAACGTCCCTATTCTCTACCGAATAATAGAGCATTCCTTCTGTAAGATTCCCCCACTGACTGGCTGACAAAGATGGCGTCGGGGGGTGTGTTGACAGGGACGTGTGGGTCATTCATGTCGTGGCTCTACAGTAAGGCGGTGTCCTCTTGGCCTTGAGATCCTTTTAGTTCTGTCTTACAACATACAGGTGGCTTCGTCCTCTTGTGCACTGAGACTGTAGTTCAGTAGTTATGACATCGTTGCTCTTCTAGTTCCGACATTGACACTTCTATCAACTTTGATGGCGCCATGTAAGACACACGTCCATCTTCCTTGTATCACAAAGATGGCGGTCACAATATACGATCGTCAAGACCTAAAGTCCAAGCTAGTTAGTGAGCGTTATTTAACTGCAGTGTACAGTAATTCAATAAGGCGGCGGTGCTGACTGAAGCAGCACCGCCTCGTCTTATGTGTGCCCTAAATAAGCTAAACATTGACTCCAGGGGAGCGAGGTCTAGTTCATTCAGGCCCACTTCTGGCCTCTGAGGCTCAGGATGAGAGCGTGGCGCTCAGGTGGTATACTTGGCTTACCTAACACTGCTTACCAATCAGTGCACACACACACAACAGTGACTACGGCGGAGTGAGTCTAGCTCACCTGCCCTAGTTGTTCCTGTTGAGTTATACTGTAACTTGCTCTCAGTCGAATTCTTCGTCGAATCTGGCCTTAAAGTTGTGGATAGAGGTGGCTTGCACAACTTTTTCTTTGAGTGCAGTCCACTTGTTGCCCAACCGTACAAGGTAAGAGCATTTCCTTATATTTCTTAGACTCTTTTTGCTTTTCTAATTTCTACTTCTATCCTCTTGTCCTACATTTTCTCAACTTAAAAAGGCTATCTTGTCTATTCCCCTCAGTATCTTGTATATTGTGATCATATTCACTCTGTTTATTCTCTTTTGTGTTCTGACTACTATGATTTATTTAGATGTATCTTTATCTTCTTATTAAGCTAGGGGGCTGGTGAGGAAGGGATAGGGCTGAAGGGTTACGTTGGTGAATGGAGAGTTTTGTTGGAGGGAGAGACAATAGACGTGGTGGAGGTAGAGGGGGTGGTGGGGGGGTGGTGTTGGAGGAGGAGGAAGGGCTCTGAGGAGTTGAGGCAACCTGTTGGGTGGTGATGGGGGATTATAGAGATCAGTGGTGGGTTATAATAGTGCATAACATAAGAGCGGCGTCGGTATTGCATTGGTTTGTATTGTCTCGCCTTCAGCCCTCTTGGTTCTCACTTAGTGGGCCAGCCAGAGGCTTAGGGCCGCGCAGGAATATCCCTGCAAAAAAAAAAAAAACTCTTAGTCATTCCGGCACTTGTGGTTTTCTGGTGTGTGTGTGTGTGTTGTGTGTTGTGGGGAGGTGTGGTGAAGGTGTTTATGGGCGAATTGTGGGGGGGGGGGGGGAAGAGAGGTTTAGCAACGTAACCCATCCGCGACTCAAGTCCATTCCATCCAGCGGTCGACCCCACAGACGCATTCATAAATTTTAACATGCTGTTCATTCAAAACAGGAATTTTCTCAAATATAAATTAATACGTCCGAGAGCATCCCAGACGCTGCCTTATATACCTATATAACAGTTTAAGCTCAAGAGTATAAGCTTAACAGGCGAGACCAAAGAGTTGAAGCTCAACCTCTGCAATATACAGTTAGTACCATAGGCTTATTTTGCAAGGATGCAGGCAGGGAACTTTAGGGTAAGACTGTGTGAGGAATTCTCCCACTTTAATGGAATTTGGCTGATGGTGCAACACACACTTATCTCTAGTCCACACGCTGCCCTCAACTGTGTTCCCTGCCCCGCCCACCAGGTCCTGTGGGAGACAGTGCCAGAGGTGTGTATCCTAGACCAGCTGAGAACACCACCTTCCCTGCTGAGTCACATTTATCTCATGACCTGTAGCCAAGAAATGAACCAATTAAGGCAGCAGAATACCACATGGACTGTTAGGCTGATAATTGTTAACTGGTTGTGTCGGAGAAAGTAACAGAGATGAAAGAAAGAGCGTAACAGTGGAGGGGAGGGGGGTGGGGTCATGAGACTGAACTCTTAAGATCTAGGGCATCTTGTGACTGTAGTACCAAGATGAACAAGGTTTCCTTCATTTGAACACTCCCCTTCCTTTCAGTATTTACCCGGTGGTGGACTTTTGAGACAAGATGTCTATTTCTGGGGTTAGTTATTTGAGGTTTGGGTTTTCGGTGAGGTGGCTTCAAGTTAACAAAAAAATAATAACCTTGAGACCATGAGTGAGTGTATAGGCCAATACAGTTGCCAGCTTGATACATGGGCTGGCATTACGGGCTACTCATGCCCGTGCCACCTCTTGGGTGGCTTAATCTCCATTAATCAATCAATCAATGGGCTGGCAATTACCCTCCTTGGTTTACACTTCCCCCAACATCTAGGGTAGCCGAATGAATGAACAGTGAAAACATCACCCTTCCACCTGGCCCACACTCGCGAACGTCCCCCACATTCCTTAAATTCTAGAGTTATGACGTCAGCTCTCTGGCACGCTTGAACAACAGGCCATGTGATCTCAAATGGTCAGTGACGACTGAAGGGTAGGCGAGGCCTCGGGCAAAACCTCCTCCACCTGTGTTGCCCAGTAAAGGGGGACCCAATTCCAAGTGTCAGAGTGTGTCTGAACAGTTCCCAGGCCTAGGGGCGAGGTCATCCTTGGTGATTCGTGGAAAAAGTAAGCCAGGGGGGGGGGGTGATTTGAAGGAGTATGTGCAAGGGATTAGAATTAGAGAATTAGTGTTTTGAGCCAGGAGTGTGAGGGGTTCTTGTGGGGGGGGGGGGGTACCAGCTAGGTGATCTTGGATTACGTCACTTACAGAGCAGGTAAATCCTGTTCCCATCTTAGCAACATCTTCAAGCTTGTCATTTCCATTGTCTATTAGGAATGTTCGAGTCCAAGGTTGTCGTAATGATGGGCGGGTCAGTTAAGGCCCTTGAACATCCCTTTATAATTATTAATGATTCTTTAATGACTATCTTATTAATCCCTGCTCACATTAGTGAATAATTGGGGGTTCAATTTGTGCGGGTTATCAGTCGAGTTTCCATACCACGGTAGTCGAATATCAGGCAGTTTCAGCTAAGGTGATTTGGCTTCCTCCGTGGTCAATGAACGGTGATTACTGAAATAGCTCACAGTAATTAATCAAAAATAATTAGAAGCTCATTAATCAGAGGGGATGGCAGCAAATTTTAGCTTTAATGACAAGTGGTGTGTCCTATTAACATGATTTTCAATTCCCCGTGTTAATAAGATACAGCGAAATTCAGCATTATATCTATTGGTAGCGTTATATTTCCAGTTATATCTATAGAACGAAAGAGCAATGTAAAAGGTCTGAGAGTAATCATATCAGAAGACCTTACTTTTAAAGAACATAACAGAGTAGCTGTCACAACTGCAAGAATAATGACAGGTTAGATAACAAGAACCTTTCAAACAAGAGATTCTATACCGATGATGATACTCTTCGAGACAATAGTTAGTGTTAGTGGATTAGTGGATTCCTCTCGGGGGTAGAATAGTAGAATTGTAGGCACAATAGTAGTCCCATTCAAACCCGGAGAAGTTGCTCACCTGGAGAACATGCAAAGATCCTTTATTTTAAATCATTATTCTTTGGAGCGCAGGCGAGAGATACGTAGTAATCTACACTTGAAAAATATTAAGAGGGACTGCTTCCAAATCTGCACAGGCGAATAACATCACTGGCGACCAGGAGGCATGGCAGGATGTGCAGAATAACTCCTTTGAAAAACAGAGGAGCAATAGGCATGCTGAGAGAGAACTTTATCAATATCAAGTGGCCAAAACAGTTAAACACGCTCCCACTACACACATGGTGCATACCCCTTCATGTGGTAGTAAGTGTAGTGGTGCATTCCCCCCCCCCCCCCTGTGTTAGTGGGGGGTAGTGGTGAGTACCCCTTCCCAGTGATGGTGGAGTGGTCGTCCCCCTTCCCCCACCCTTCATCCCCCACCATTACCTTACAAGGGGAGGGGAAGGTGCTGACCTGAGCGCCTGGGGGCCGCCCACTACGACAACCGCCCCAGTGAGTGTCATTCATCAGCTTAAACTGAATTCTTCGGGAATGAACCTTTTTAAAGCAGCAGCAGCAACAGCTGGCGGCGACTGTGACCTTTGGCACGCGTGACGCCTGGGTCACTGCTGGGAGCCTCGCTTTCTGGATTGGTTGGAGCGGACAGTGGGCGGGGCCTACGAGGGCTTATGGGATGGGTGAATGGTGGATGGGGAGCGGGAGGCGTGGTCAAGGACGGGTGGGGACGACCTTGTCAGTTATTTAACACTTGACATGTCGGCAACTTGTTAAGTTATTCAACGTCAGTAGTTATATAATATGGCGTTGATAATTGAGGTGTTAATGGCTTTATCTTGCACTATTTTGTGTTGGAGACGAGGGTGCTAGTGATGGAGACGAGGGCGCTGGTGTTGGAGACGAGGGCGCTGGTGTTGGAGATGAGGGCGCTGGTGTTGGAGACGAGGGTGCTAGTGATGGAGACGAGGGCGCTGGTGTTGGAGACGAGGGCGCTGGTGTTGGAGATGAGGGCGCTGGTGTTGGAGACGAAGGCGCTGGTGTTGGAGACCAGGGCGCTGGTGTTGGAGACCAGGGCGCTGGTGTTGGAGACGAGGGTGCTGGTGTTGGAGACGAGGGTGTTGGAGACGAGGGTGCTGGTGTTGGAGACGAGGGTGTTGGAGACGAGGGTGCTGGTGTTGGAGAGGAGTGTGGGTGGTGTGGATAAGTGTTAAAGGAGGTGGGGGAGGTGGAGTGGACCTGATCACAGCTGAGGAGTGGGAGGCAGCAACACGCTGTGCTTCACTATTATTCATTTCTGGGCCGCTACAAATAGAGGAAACAAATTAATTGATCGACGCGACGAGTGGGCGCTAGGTCAGCCGGGCTCCTGAGAGAGGGGGGGGGGGGCGGGGGGTGTCAGGTCACAGCAGCTGCTGGGGTGGGGGGGGGGATGATGGGTCAGTAGGTGAGGCCAGTCTTCAGTGCCGGCCAGAAGGCGATCTGGGGAGTATATAGCGTACCCACCTCGTTTAGTCTTCTAAAAAAAACTGTCTAGTATTATATCCTGTTTAGACCGCGTACTGAGACTGCCGCCGTAGAAATATTTTGTTTCATAAACTTGTGAAAATGCGTTGTGGTGTGGGCGATGAATAATTTCTGCTGGATTTAAAGACAGAAGGAGTGTTCGAGGCGCTGCTCCTGGCAGGTGTGTGCGCGTCGACCGCTCACCTGTGCTAAGGTGCCTGTGTTGGTCAGTCGTCAAGCTCACCTACACCAGAGGGAGAGACTGCCACTGTTCCCTCGCGTCTGACGCTGACATACACCTGGTGCATGGATGTTCCCGGCGTCTGCTGGCACGATGGGACTCCGTGACGAGGGGATGATCTACCTGTTGTCGTGTTCCCGTCGTGTTGCCAGAGCGGCCACCCATGAGTTCAGTGTTGACGCACGTGTTAGCCCGAGGAGGGCGCCATAATTCGTCATGATGTTGCCGGAGCCACAGAGGGCGGCGGACGCCAGCTTAAAGATGATCCGAACCAATTCTGAAACGTCTAACTTGCGGACTTCACGGGAGAAGATAGGGTTAAGGGGTCGTAGCAAGAGCCTGAGTGTGAGGTTCGCTGACGGTGTGAGCCCCGGCAACGGCAGAAACAAGCCCAGTTGTTCGGTGCTGGTGCCTCCACATCACCGCATCTCCACGGTGTACACGGACAAGGAGCACTATGCTATGGTGCAGGAGGAACCCATGGAGGTAATAGAGGACTCCGCGGAGACTGCCTCCATGCACAGCGGCAGCAGCAGTAGGAGCGGCAGTGGGCGAGGGTGGTTCCGTGGGCGCCATGGCAGCCCACCGCCACCTCACCACCTCTCTCAGACCTTCCATCATTCCTCCCTCGAGCTGTCGTCTCCCCAAGTTTCCGTAGAGCGTCGTGAGTCGCGAGTCCGCATGTTGCTCAAGGGGGTCGGATCCTTCTTCCGCTACAGCAAGAGGAAGTTCCGCCTCACCTCGGTAAGTCGTCCTCGGGTCGTTATTCCTGTGAGCAAACCAGGTAAGTTAATTTGGCGGTGACACATGATACCCTTCGAGATAAGGGCGTAGCGTGGGGAAAATCGATACCCTTTGTTTGCAGGTGTCAAGAAGCGCCATTCCATTGACAGGTGCTCACCCTCACCAACTCCAATGTTTTGCCTGCTATCAACACGTGTTCTTTCATCACTCGCTTTCTCCTCTAAGCGTGAACTTGGTAATTTAGAAAGCCTATCCTATTTTAGAAAGCCTAGCCTATGAATTATGTATTGAAAAGGAACAGAAAAAATACTGAAGTACATCACTTTGCCCATGAGAAAGGGGCAAAACTGTGTATCAAATATATTCAAAGTTAATAAGTATTTTCTCGAGTGATTCTGCTTGGCAGTATCTTACACTCTCCTAAAAGCTATTGGCCAACCAACGTTTACCACTGATCTTTTTAAATTTCCATTTGTCCGATTTGAATCCATTGTTACGGATTCGGTGTTGATTTAATTATTTCAACATCTTGTTTATATCCAGTTTATTTATTCCTTCGATTTATGTGTTCCGTCAACCATATCTCTCCGTCGCTCTGCGCCTTGAAAGAGAACATAACTTCAGTGATCTTGTTCTGTATACGTAACAAAGGATTATTAACTTTGACAATGAAGAATGCCAGATTAACTTTGTTGTCATTCTTCGTTCGTTCTGTTACGTATTGATTATAAACTTCTTTTCTGCTGTGTTACTGAGCTCCTTCGAAGGAAAATATGGTTGCCGTCCTCAGCCATTGTAATTTCAGTCTAAGAGCTGATTGTATACTTGTGAAGGTCAGATAATGACTCCTAGATGCTTCAGGCCTATTTAATATATATAATGGAACTTAAAATGTCGTGAGAAGAAAAAGTTATACTTAAGATGCAAATCGTTTTGTGAGAAGTCTCTTGAATTGTTGAAGTTATAAACTCTTGAAGCCGCAAGGGAATGATAAGCTTGCATCCAAGAGAGCATAACACAAAAAGGAAACACTGCAGTAGGCTTATTGAATTATGAAGAAGCCTATTCACATCTATTTCATACACTAAAATTTCACATTTTCCTTGGGATGCTAAATTTTATCATTTGTTTCCATTGTTAGGAGTTCCATCTCAACTTTGCTTATGTCCCATTTGTTTCAGCCTGTATTTGTATACCTCATAAAAAGCCTCCTGATGTTGAGGCTTGACAAGCCTCAACCTCCTGCTCAGTCAAGCAGGTTGACTTAAGACATGTTGCGTTGGAAGACGTCAGTCCTGTAGAGCAGTAACGGGAACCACAACGTAATACAGATAACTAACGTCACAATAACGCGGTAGAAACAAAACCCAGCGTACTGGAGGAGATTTCCAGCTAGTTTAGGCTATTCTGGATTTAAAGATCCTATATTTGATATTAACTATAAATTTCAATTTTGTTGATAATTTACTATAAATCCATATTTCAATAAAAATTAAAAAAATTTTTGATATTAACTATAAATTTCAATTTTGTTGATAATTTATTGGTTGATGAAGACTTCGTTTCAAGTAATTATCTTCACCGTACTTTATAAACTCTAATAATAAAATATAGTTGTCGAAGAACCAGATTATAACTTCTTTTTTTTGGGCAAAATGCATCAGGAGCTTTCTAACACAACTAAGGTGATATCACTGAAGAACACTCCACGAACACAATTTAGATAAGGTTCAGTTGCATATAAAAGTTATCAGGAAGTTTCTTTTTTTTCGTGCTGGTCGTCAATTATATCACTAATATTTTCTAATATTGATGCATGACACTAATACATACACAAAATATGAATACTATATTTTCAAATAACCTGTAACCCATCCCACCCATGAAATGCCTTCATGTTGACTCTTCGAAGGTCGGGACAAGGTCCGGGATGGACCAAAAGTCATATTCCCTTCCTTCCATGTGTAGGTTGAACGATTTGTTTCATCCACGCTCTGGTGACTTTTTCCTCGACATTATTTACAACAATTTCACGGTTTAGCTCGATTTATTAGGTTTTTATAACTTAATAAGATCGGGACGCGACGTGACTTGCCTCCTTGTTAGTGTCATCGCTGAATTTGTATACTGTAGAGCGTGGGGCTGTTATAGATGTTGTCAAGGTTATAAACGGCCCTAAAACTGGTCCCTGTGGGAAGCTACTTGTTGTCTAGCTACTGGGGTGCATTATGTTTAGGTCTACAATTCTCGTTACTTGAAGCCTGACAGCTAATTTGTCAAATGTATGATTTTTTTCGCACGCCAAGGTGTGAATATTGACTTAATGATCTCGATATATTAAACTACATGAACTTAGTATAAACAATAATTAAACCAAGTAGTTTACAGGACGCATTTGCTTTGCTCCCTCTGTAAATACTGTCTACCATGTGTATATTATCTACTACTTCCCCCAAATAATTTAAAAAAAAGAGGGTCTGTTCTCGTTGAAAACGCCACCAATTTATTGATTGCAAATAAGGTGCCTTAATTGAGCTCATTTGTACAATCCTAGATCTGCCTCCGAAGAACAAGTCAAGTAGTTAAGAGATTAGTTGGTAAGATGTTATCAGGTGAAGTTGACTGGATAGGCAGTCAACTTTCCCGCACCTCCAAGATGGGGTCTTCAAAATGTATCGTTCTAGATACGGCCGCTGCTAACATCTAGGCCAACTGAACGATAATCAAGAGGAAATGGGGGGGGGGTAATTTATATTGGTCCTTACTCCTGGTGACAAGTTACCCGGCGCTATGTTTGAGAAAGAAAGTGAAGTAGGTAAGTTACTGGTGTCTGAAGCGTTTGTGCAGTATATTTGTCCTGCGGACGTGTCGTTTTTTTTTTGCCTCTTAGGATCGAAGGTTATAAATAGACAAATGAATACAAAAAGCCCTCAAGCTTTCTTTTCCAGCGCCTCAGCGTGGCGATACAGAGGGGAAATGCGCACTGCATCCAGGGTTCCTGCCCGCCATCTGAGGAGCTGGAGGAACTTGACAACCTATGATAACCATCTTTGTAACCTATATGTAACTCCTTTTTTGTAACAAAGTTCAAATAAAGCAAATATATATGTGTACATACAAAAGAATGGGGGTGGTAGGAGAAGATAATATTGGTGTTCAGTGGGAAACCACAAGGTCTGCTCTGAATACTTTTTATTTTCTTCTCCGAGGCTATGGGTCCCCACATTGGCACCAGAGGTGGTACCCTCACAAAAGCATATATATATATATATATATATATATATATATATATATATATATATATATATATATATATATATATATATATATATATATATATATATATATATACAAAAGAATTGGGGTGGTAGGAGAAGAAAGTATTATAGTGTTCAGTGAAAATCCACAAGGTCTTCTCTGAATACTCCTTATTTTCTTCTCCGAGGCTATGGGTCCCCACATTTGCACCAGAGGTGGTACCCGTTTCTATAAAAAAATTTTTTATATATTATATAATATATAAAAAATTTATATATATATAATATATATATAATAAAATCTACCATTAGTGTTGAACACACTCCCAAACACCGAGTGGCATATATATACTGCCCTTGAGACACACAAAGTAATAATATTCATTGCACGGTTAACCAAATTATTTAAATGTTTGTAGACAATATCTTAAGGGCGCTAGTGCAGGAGGCCTACTAGCCCTTGCTAGGCCGCTTCGTTTACACTCTACTGTGTAAACGAGGACTGTGTCAACTGTGTAAACGAGGACTGTGTCAACTGTGTAAACGAGGACTGTGTCAACTGTGTAAACGAGGACTGTGTCAACTGTGTAAACGAGGACTGTGTCAACTGTGTAAACGAGGCACGGGCAAGGTCTGGAGAGCTTGCCCGTGCCGCAAGCTCTCCAGATGGTTTGCGTCTGATTGCGTAGATTGCGTCTGTGATCCTAGATAGATTGCGTTTGTGATCCTAGATAGATTGCGTCTGTGCTTTTAGATATAGTTTGTATGTAATTTAATCATTAAACTAACTTCTTCCAGGCATATATGTAACTGTTTGCAATCATTTCATTCTTCTTCTTTTTATATTCCTCTAAAGTTCAGAAGTTTCAAATTTTAATCAGTTATTTTATATTGTACTCTACTGTTACGTAGAGATTTACTCTGCTGGAGTTATTGCCTCGTAGCAGTACACGCGTTGTTTCTTAGAGTCGAGAGTACCTGTGGTTACTCCCAGTACGGAAATGTAGCCACTTAATCTCTTGAGGTGTTCTTCCAGTCTTCATAGAGCGAGGCGAAGGAGACTGGTGGCGCCAAAAAGGGAGCCCCTGTCTTGAGATGGGTTTGAGGCCTCTGATTTAGTTCTCAAGTGATAATTCTTCGCCTGGGTGTTGCAACGGTGAGGTGTACTCACCTAGGTGTGGTTGCCTTTTTTTTTTGGTCCCGCCTCTCAACCGTCAATCTTGAGGTTATCTTGAGATGATTTCGGGGCTTTTATAGTGTCCCAGCGGCCCGGTCCTCGACCAGGCCTCCACCCCCAGGAAGCAGCCCGTGACAGCTGACTAACACCCAGGTACCTATTTTACTGCTAGGTTACAGGGGCATAGGGTGAAAGAAACTCTGCCCATTGTTTCTCGCCGGCGCCTGGGATCGAACCCAGGACCACAGGATCACAAGTCCAGCGTGCTGTCCGCTCGGCCGACCGGTTTCCCCAATCAACTGGTGTACTGATTCTGGAGCCTATTGGGCTCTTATCAAATCTATATTTGAAACTGTATGGTGTTGGGCTTCACCACAAAACTGCCTAATGCATTCCATTGGTGTGTGTGTGTCTGTGTCTTTTTTCACTCCTAAAGTTGTGAGACATAAAACACTTTCGGTACAGGTTTTTCTGTTGGGGAAGTTGGCCGGACGAACTGCCAGAAACACTTGCTCATACATCAGTGTTCTGAAGAGCTGCACCACCCACACCACACCCACCACTACACCACCTCCCACCACTACACCACCTCCCACCACTACACCACCTCCCACCACTACACCACCTCCCACCACTACACCACCTCCCACCACTACACCAGCCACGACTACACCACCACCCACCATTACACCACCTCCCACCACTACACCAGCCACCACTACACCACCACCCACCACTACACCACCTCCCACCACTACACCAGCCACCACTACACCACCACCCACCACTACACCACCACCCACCACTACACCAGCCACCACTACACCACCACCCACCATTACACCACCTCCCACCACTACACCAGCCACCACTACACCACCACCACTACACCAGCCACCACTACACCACTACACCACCTCCCACCACTACACCACCTCCCACCACTACACCAGCCACCACTACACCAGCCACCACTACACCAGCCACAACTACACCACCACCCACCACTACACCACCTCCCACCACTACACCAGCCACCACTACACCACCACCCACCACTACACCACCTCCCACCACTACACCAGCCACCACTACACCACCACCCACCACTACACCACCCACCACTACACCACCTCCCACCACTACACCAGCCACCACTACACCACCACCCACCACTACACCACCCCCCACCACTACACCACCCCCCACCACTACACCAGCCACCACTACACCACCTCCCACCACTACACCACCTCCCACCACTACACCAGCCACCACTACACCACCACCCACCACTACACCACCTCCCACCACTACACCAGCCACCACTACACCACCACCCACCACTACACCACCACCCACCACTACACCACCACCCACCACTACACCACCACCCACCACTACACCAGCCACCACTACACCACCACCCACCACTACACCACCTCCCACCACTACACCACCACCCACCACTACACCACCTCCCACCACTACACCAGCCACCACTACACCACCTGCCACCACTACACCACCTGCCACCACTACACCAGCCACCACTACACCACCACCCACCACTACACCACCTCCCACCACTACACCAGCCACCACTACACCACCACCCACCACTACACCAGCCACCACTACACCACCTCCCACCACTACACCAGCCACCACTACACCACCACCCACCACTACACCACCCCCCACCACTACACCAGCCACCACTACACCACCTCCCACCACTACACCACCTCCCACCACTACACCAGCCACCACTACACCACCACCCACCACTACACCACCTCCCACCACTACACCAGCCACCACTACACCACCACCCACCACTACACCACCACTACACTACCACACCACCACTACACCAGCCACCACTACACCACCACCCACCCACCACTACACCACCTCCCACCACTACACCAGCCACCACTACACCACCACTACACCACCACCCACCACTACACCACCACTACACTACCACACCACCACTACACCAGCCACCACTACACCACCACCCACCACTACACCAGCCACCACTACACCACCACCCACCACTACACCAGCCACCACTACACCACCACCCACCACTACACCACCACTACACCACCACTACAACAGCCACCACTACACCACCACTACACCAGCCACCACTACACCACCACCCACCACTACACCACCACTACACCAGCCACCACTACACCACCCACCACTACACCACCACCCACCACTACACCACCACTACACTACCACACCACCACTACACAAGCCACCACTACACCACCACCCACCACCACACCACCACTACACCACCACTACACTACCACACCACCACTACACCAGCCACCACTACACTACCACACCACCACTACACCAGCCACCACTACACCACCACCCACCACCACACCACCACTACACCACCACTACACCACCACACCACCACTACACCACCACTACACTACCACACCACCACTACACAAGCCACCACTACTCCACCACCCACCACCACACCACCACTACACCACCACTACACTACCACACCACCACTACACAAGCCACCACTACACCACCACCCACCACTACACCACCACTACACTACCACACCACCACTACACAAGCCACCACTACACCACCACCCACCACCACACCACTACACCACCACTACACTACCACACCACCACTACACCAGCCACCACTACACCACCACACCACCACAACACCACCACTACACTACCACACCACCACTACACAAGCCACCACTACACCACCACCCACCACCACACCACCACTACACCACCACTACACTACCACACCACCACTACACAAGCCACCACTACACCACCACCCACCACCACACCACCACTACACTACCACACCACCACTACACCACCACCCACCACCACACCACCACTACACCACCACTACACTACCACTCCACCACTACACCAGCCACCACTACACCACCACCACACCAGCCACCACTACACCACCACCCACCACCACACCGCCACTACACCACCACCCACCACCACTACACCACCACTACACTACCACACCACCACTACACAAGCCACCACTACAACACCACCTACCACCACACCACCACTACACTACCACACCACCACTACACAAGCCACCACTACAACACCACCTACCACCACACCACCACTACACCACTACCCACCACTACACCACCACTACACTACCACACCACCACTACACCAGCCACCACCCACCACCACACCACCACTACACCACCACCCACCACCACTACACCACCACTACACTACCACACCACCACTACACCACCACCCACCACCACTACACCACCACCCACCACCACACCACCACTACACCACCACCCACCACTACACCACCACTACACTACCACACCACCACTACACAAGCCACCACTACACAAGCCACCACTACTCCACCACCCACCACCACACCACCACTACACCACCACTACACTACCACACCACCACTACACAAGCCACCACTACACCACCACCCACCACTACACCACCACTACACTACCACACCACCACTACACAAGCCACCACTACACCACCACCCACCACCACACCACCACTACACCACCACTACACTACCACACCACCACTACACCAGCCACCACTACACCACCACACCACCACTACACCACTACACTACCACACCACCACTACACAAGCCACCACTACACCACCACCCACCACCACACCACCACTACACTACCACACCACCACTACACAAGCCACCACTACACCACCACCCACCACCACACCACCACTACACTACCACACCACCACTACACCACCACCCACCACCACACCACCACTACACCACCACTACACTACCACACCACCACTACACCAGCCACCACCCACCACCACACCACCACTACACCACCACCCACCACCACTACACCACCACTACGCTACCACACCACCACTACACCAGCCACCACCCACCACCACACCACCACTACACCACCACCCACCACCACTACACCACCACCCACCACCACTACACCACCACTACACTACCACACCACCACTACACAAGCCACCACTACAACACCACCTACCACCACACCACCACTACACTACCACACCACCACTACACAAGCCACCACTACAACACCACCTACCACCACACCACCACTACACCACTACCCACCACTACACCACCACTACACTACCACACCACCACTACACCAGCCACCACCCACCACCACACCACCACTACACCACCACCCACCACCACTACACCACCACTACACTACCACACCACCACTACACCACCACCCACCACCACTACACCACCACCCACCACCACACCACCACTACACCACCACCCACCACTACACCACCACTACACTACCACACCACCACTACACAAGCCACCACTACACAAGCCACCACTACTCCACCACCCACCACCACACCACCACTACACCACCACTACACTACCACACCACCACTACACAAGCCACCACTACACCACCACCCACCACTACACCACCACTACACTACCACACCACCACTACACAAGCCACCACTACACCACCACCCACCACCACACCACCACTACACCACCACTACACTACCACACCACCACTACACCAGCCACCACTACACCACCACACCACCACTACACCACTACACTACCACACCACCACTACACAAGCCACCACTACACCACCACCCACCACCACACCACCACTACACTACCACACCACCACTACACAAGCCACCACTACACCACCACCCACCACCACACCACCACTACACTACCACACCACCACTACACCACCACCCACCACCACACCACCACTACACCACCACTACACTACCACACCACCACTACACCAGCCACCACCCACCACCACACCACCACTACACCACCACCCACCACCACTACACCACCACTACGCTACCACACCACCACTACACAAGCCACCACTACACCACCACCAGGTGCATGCTCACATCTCCCTTCAAGCCAGGCAAAATATTCAAGCCAGAAAATATACAAATAACTTTTACTGGCCGCCTGGCACCAGTAAAGTATTGGATACTCTGGAACAACTTCCAGACCTATGAGAACGCGCGCACTGGAACGCGCCTGAAAGATGTATCATAATCCCAAGCTGGAAAACACTTGAAACATAGTTCCCATGAAAGTGGTGACCCAATTAGAGAGCTTTGGGTAACCATTTCATTGGTGACCGACTCATCGACCATCTTACTAGCCCCCCCAAAAAAATCCTCTATAGTGCTGATCAGTCAGTATTTTTCCAAGGCTTTTTGTGGTGTGTGGGACGGAAACAGGAAGATAATGTTGCATCAGTCACCCTCAGGCCGCGTGGTGAGGGAAATGTTCTTGAAACTGGTCATCGGTAAATTACAACACAGCTAATACAAATACCACTTGACCCACAACCAGTTGTAATCGCCTCCCCTCTCCCCCTCACAACCAGTTGTGATCGCCTCCCCTCTCCCCCTCACAACCAATTGTGATCGCCTCCCCTCTCCCCCTCACAACCAGTTGTGATCGCCTCCCCTCTCCCCCTCACAACCAGTTGTGATCGCCGCCCCTCTCCCCCTCACTACCAGTTGTGATCGCCTCCCCTCTCCCCCTCACAACCAGTTGTGATCGCCGCCCCTCTCCCCCTCACAACCAGTTGTGATCGCCTCCCCTCTCCCCCTCACAACCAGTTGTGATCGCCGCCCCTCTCCCCCTCACTACCAGTTGTGATCGCCTCCCCTCTCCCCCTCACAACCAGTTGTGATCGCCGCCCCTCTCCCCCTCACTACCAGTTGTGATCGCCTCCCCTCTCCCCCTCACAACCAGTTGTGATCGCCGCCCCTCTCCCCCTCACAACCAGTTGTGATCGCCGCCCCTCTCCCCCTCACAACCAGTTGTGATCGCCGCCCCTCTCCCCCTCAATACCAGTTGTGATCGCCTCCCCTCTCCCCCTCACAACCAGTTGTGATCGCCGCCCCTCTCCCCCTCACAACCAGTTGTGATCGCCTCCCCTCTCCCCCTCACAACCAGTTGTGATCGCCTCCCCTCTCCCCCTCACAACCAGTTGTGATCGCCTCCCCTCTCCCCCTCACAACCAGTTGTGATCGCCTCCCCTCTCCCCCTCACAACCAGTTGTGATCGCCTCCCCTCTCCCCCTCACAACCAGTTGTGATCGCCTCCCCTCTCCCCCTCACAACCAGTTGTGATCGCCTCCCCTCTCCCCCTCACAACCAGTTGTGATCGCCGCCCCTCTCCCCCTCACAACCAGTTGTGATCGCCTCCCCTCTCCCCCTCACAACCAGTTGTAATCGCCGCCCCTCTCCCCCTCACAACCAGTTGTGATCGCCTCCCCTCTCCCCCTCACAACCAGTTGTGATCGCCTCCCCTCTCCCCCTCACAACCAGTTGTGATCGCCTCCCCTCTCCCCCTCACAACCAGTTGTGATCGCCTCCCCTCTCCCCCTCACAACCAGTTGTGATCGCCGCCCCTCTCCCCCTCACAACCAGTTGTGATCGCCTCCCCTCTCCCCCTCACTACCAGTTGTGATCGCCTCCCCTCTCCCCCTCACAACCAGTTGTGATCGCCTCCCGTTCCTGCCACCAAAAACTTCATCCGGTTTTAAGCTTTAAAGGTCCAAAATTATTGCCATAATATAAAGTTATTGATTTTAAGAGAGTTTTAAGCTCTGAGTCCTAATGGGATAAGATATTATGTAGTTCATTGCCGGCACTGTTATAGGAAGGTGGTTGTTGGTGTCTGGTGTGGCTGTGTGGTGTGAGGGGGGGGGGACAGTGTTGGTGCCTGGTGTGGGTGTGGGGGGGGGGGAGTGTGCAGTGTTGGTGCCTGGTGTGGCTGCGTGTTCATTGTTCCCCCCTCCATTAAGCTCCCCTTCAATGTTTCTGTTTCCTCACCCCATCCTCTTCCATTTTACGTCCATTCTTCCCCTCATATACTATCTCATCCTCCTCTCCCTTTTCCCCTCACCTTCCCAACTGCCTGTCGCCCTCTCACCCTCTACCTCTCCTCTCTACCTCCCTTTCCGTTTCACTTCATCCCCAGTATCAGTGCCTTTGTATCAATGTGTTTTTGATCAAAACCTAACCTGAAGCTTACCGACTGGCTTCGGTATCTGTGAGACCAACAAGCTTAATTGAAAACTCGATTATCAACCAATTCACGCTTCATCTAAGAGAATAATTTATTGTTTCTATGGAATTTTTACAGCTGAACGTTTTGTGTAGGCCTTAAACGAGTTGGTGTGTGGGAAAGGTTACGAGAAGCCCGCATAGCAGGTGGGTGTTGGGAAGAGGAAGTATGAGAGGCTATAAACCCGGATGGTGTAGAGTTGTGTGGGCCTGACTCGCCTGAGGCTACTTTCTATCCCAGCGTCACCTAATTCCTGGCTTTTTTCTTCATCGTCAACCTGTATGGGATGGATGGTCGAAGCTGAGGCGTCTTGTGGGTCGCGAAGGGGACCACAAGCACCTCCTGATTATATAATAATAATAATAATAATAATAATAATAATAATAATAATAATAAATATTGTGATGAACCTGGTCGCCCACGCCACCTGTCCACATTTTGGGCAGCCCGCGTCAGAGAAACATGGTCTGAAACACGCCCAACATGTTCGAAAATGAAGGCAGTAATTGGTTGAAATTATAATTAACATCGCAAGGGGAAATGGAGTGTGGCGGGGGGTAAAATTGCGTGCGGGGAGGCGGCGGGGGAAAAATTGGTGGCCTGATGAAATGAGTGTGTGGTGGTGGTGTGGGGAAATAGGGAAAGGTGGTGGTGGGGGGGGGGGGGAATAGGGAAAGGTGGTAGTGGTGGGGGGGGGGGGGAATAGGGAAAGGTGGTGGTGGTGGTGGTGGGGATATTGGTGAAAGATGTTAGCATCAGTATTGGTCCAGTCCCTATTATATTCTTCACTACCCCGACCCCTCACAGTGTTCAAGAGAGAACTGGATAAGCACCTCCAATGGATACCTGATCAACCAGGCTGTGACTCATACGTCAGGCTGCGAGTAGCCGCGTCTAACAGCCTGGTTGATCAGTCCAGCAACCAGGAGGCCTGGTCGACGACCGGGCCGCGGGGACACTAAGCCCCGGAAGCACCTCAATGTAACCCCCGCCCGCCTCCCCTGGTGTCTTGTCTCTCTATTCTATAATATAGTTGTTGTTGTGTATCTTCTCGCGAATCGACATTTTTATCATTTAATTAATTGCCTTCATTTTTAGATCATTACCCAGAACGGGCCGATAATCCTTTGAAATTACCCGGTTAACTGGTTTACAGGCCAGGTGAGGGGCAGGTACCAGGTACCAGTTGGTGGAGGAGCCTGGGGGTGAATATTATAGTACCTCAGGTATAGGTGTTATGGTTTGGCCGGAAGAATGAAGCCCTTTGGGATTGTTTATTTAAAGTAAAAGCCACACCGACGGCGTTATAAAATCTATGTAAAACATAAGGCACGATAAAACCAAAGACAATTGCAATCTTAATATCAACCGAACACAGGTAATGCTGAATACTATGCCACACTGGATCCTGGACGGTAGGTCACGTGGACTAGGTGGCGGGAAGAAATAATTATTTATCCATATGAGCCGCGAGTACCACCTGGGCGTGTGTCTGTCAGGCCGGCGGCCGGTGTTTACTAGTTGTGTTTACTAGTTGTGTTTTTGCGGGGGTTGAGCTTTGCTCTTTCGGCCCGCCTCTCAACTGTCAATCAACTGTTTTTACTAACTACTTTTTTTTTTTTTTTTTTTTTTTTTTTTTTTTTTTTTTTTTTTTTTCCACACCACACACACACACCCCAGGAAGCAGCCCGTGACAGCTGACTAACTCACAGGTACCTATTTACTGCTAGGTAACAGGGGCACTTAGGGTGAAAGAAACTTTGCCCATTTGTTTCTGCCTCGTGCGGGAATCGAACCCGCGCCACAGAATTACGAGTCCTGCGCGCTATCCACCAGGCTACGAGGCCCCGAGGAAAAAAACCCCGGTCCCCCTCCCTGGAGGTAACGGCCCTGGTTGACCTGCCATTTTCCGAAAAAAAAACACAATTCGCAAATTGTTTTACATACTCTCCAATTACTGTTGGGTCTCTCCCCAATTGCTATTGGGCCTGTCATAAATATGATACCTATCGTCGTATTAACGGCAGTGAGGGAACGGAACCCAATCGAGGCGGCTTGGACAATTGGTTATATGTTTCTCATGTTATCCCGGCGGTATAGTAGAGGAGGTGGAAGGTCCGGGTGGTGGTGGCGGCGCCGATGGAACTGATATCGGGGGAGGACAAGTGTGGGTGATCTATTATTTAGAGGAGGCGAATATGGCAGGAGCGGCTCCCCGCGCCAACACCGCCCGCCCATCATCTTTGCAGGGCCCCGCCCTCGTCCTCGATCCCGGCTTCAACACCCTTCCAGGTTATGCCGCACCTTTCGCAGCCTTGCACCCGTCATGGCTGCTGCTGTAGGACGCTGTGTGGATGGCAATAGTCCTGGTGTTTGTGGGTTTAGAATACCCCTTTTGGTCGCTGCTTTCAAAGTTCACTTTTATATTTACAATTTTGAAAACACTTCTGACGCTCTTTTTCAAGGCCAAACTCTACAGTATTTTCATAATTGATGAATGAAAGTGTCATATAAAAGGGCTAAAATCTACTACCAATGATGTTTGACATCTGAAATTGGATGTTTTGTTCATTGGTAAACCCAATTAATATTTTTTTATCCAACACTCAAACCTTTTTGTGTTGTAGGGGGTACTTTATTTTTAGATTTTAAATCGAACAAACACTTGTTGCGCTTTTTCACGAATGTTTGGAAGGAGTCGAAGATTGCTGAGCGAGAAGGCACTAAAGCTGATGCCTCTCTAGCACATGGTGAAATTGATTCAAAAGCGTGGCTGCCAGCTGTACCCCTTCTAAAATATCTTACCCTCCAGGAGCGAGCGACTGTCGGCCGCTCCCCAGCCAGTGTGGTACTGTACCGGGGTGGCTGCCAGATGCTCCCTGCCCAGAGTGTCGCACAGTACGTAGGTGGCTGCCAGCTGTCCTCCACCCAGAGTGTCGTACTGTACCAGGGTGGCTGGTCCACCAGGGAGATCCTACCCGTGCAGGCGATGAAGTCCCTGACGGGACCTACAAGGAGGTCCTGGGTCTCTCAACTCTTTTACCGGGTTGACTACCAGCTGTACCCTACCCAGAGTTTCGTACCGTACCAGAGTTGCTGCCACATTGGTTTCATGTTGAATTTAAGGTCCTCAAACGGGACGATTATTTAGGCCACCACAAGAGCTGAATAACTAACCAGAAACTGTACCTGAACATAGACTCGAATTGTAGACGCGCGCACACACACAAGCAGGGTACACCTCTCGGTAAAGATATTACCTCATCTAAAGTTTCATACTGTACCAGCACACAATGTTTTTCATTGGACAAGACACTATGACAGAGTTAATACAAGCGGTCACCGGCCGGTCTTTGTCCCATTTCACTTCTGGCATGACGAAACAGAATTGCCACCTGCTGGAACTGGTACAGTGCTCTATAATTTCGGTATTTACACGAACCTGTCTTCGTCTGCACTCTTGCTAAATAAACACGTATAATGTCGAGAGTTTCTCTTGTTTGTCGCGCAAGTTCAATAAGGTTTTTCAGCAGGCCTTCACCACTGGCAAAGCAAGCAAGCCATCTAGCCATGTCCTGCCTCGTACAGACTCGTTTTCTTTTGCAAGGGATCGGTCCTCCTTATAACCCGTCACATTATGACGTATACTTTACCTAATGCCAACAAGTGGTAGGCTAAAAAGAGGGAAGCGGCTCGCGAAATTCACATAATGTCCCGTTTTCTGTTGGTGGGTCCTCCGGTAGGTTATGTCAGGGGGCACTTTAGTACGACAGTTTCTTGACGTTGGGGACGCTGGCGAGAACGGGTTGACCTCTTGTGTTACAATCTTCCAACAGTGGTGCTACATATGTCTTAGGAGAGGTGAGAAAGAGAGGTGTCCGCAAGTACCTAGACCTCTCCTTTCGTTAGCACCAGCGTTACTTTAGTTTACTTGACAGTTAGCTATGTTAGGTGTCGGCCCTGCTGGGAGCCCCGGCCCTGCTGGGAGCCCCGGCCCTGCTGGGAGCCCCGGCCCTGCTGGGAGCCCCGGCCCTGCTGGGAGCCCCGGCCCTGCTGGGAGCCCCGGCCCTGCTGGGAGCCCGGCCCTGCTGGGAGCCCGGCCCTGCTGGGAGCCTCGGTCCTGCTGGGAGCCCCGGCCCTGCTGGGAGCCCCGGTCCTGCTGGGAGCCCGGCCCTGCTGGGAGCCCCGGCCCTGCTGGGAGCCCCGGCCCTGCTGGGAGCCCCGGCCCTGCTGGGAGCCCCGGCCCTGCTGGGAGCCCCGGTCCTGCTGGGAGCCCCCGGTCCTGCTGGGAGCCCCGGCCCTGCTGGGAGCCCCGGCCCTGCTGGGAGCCCCGGCCCTGCTGGGAGCCCCGGTCCTGCTGGGAGCCCCCGGTCCTGCTGGGAGCCCCCGGTCCTGCTGGGAGCCCCGGCCCTGTTGACCAGCTGCGACGGTAACTCTTGCATCATTAAACGGTAATATAACAGAAACATTGAAATAATATGTGTAATGATACATTTGTGATAAAAACGATTTAGATACAATTTAATTTCCTTTGATCAACATTAGTGATGAACATTTTGCGTCACGTCCTGGCCACTGTGCGTGAAAAACATGAAATGTTTATTTATTCATTGTTAAATAACAACAATAATTACAATACCAATAATTTAGGTGGAGTCAAGTACACAGTATCTTCATTTCACTTGATCAATTTATTACTCTCGGCATCTGTAGTGATTATTGCAATGTGATCAACATGTATATAGTGATGATTGCCATATGATCTGCACCACAAGTGTGGTCGCTTTAAGTTATTATGTAGTGAGCGTTTACAGTGACAACACCAGTGGTGGAGGCGTCTGCTGTAGGCTGCTGAGGGCAGCTGTTTGGGTGGTAAACATTGAGCCGGGGAGAGGTGGTGGTGGTATATCCATACGGTCAGGTGTGGCCCCTCCTCGCAGGTGTGGCTGTGGAGTAGCCCCTCCTGCCAGGTGTGGTGTGGCCCCTGCCAGGTGTGTTGTGGCCCCCTCCTCGCAGGTGTGGCTGTGGTGTGTCCTTGTCAAATATTTACAATGATGTGACTTTCTTTTATTCTTTAAAACGTTATGTACTTTTTCAATTGTATTTGTCTTGTATTAATATATATATATTTTTTTTCCAGGTGAGTGTACCGTGACTTATGCCTAGTGACCCAGATCTTCCTGGTAATGTATTACTGTATTGTATTATAGGATTTTGTTATATATTGTGTTTGTTGTATTGTATTATAGGTTTTTTGTTATACACTGTGGTGGTGTAGCTATTGTGATGGTGTAGTTACTGTACTGGTGAGGTCTGTGTTACTGTGGTGAGGTCTAGTTACTGTGCTGTAGTTAGTCCTGAACACTGAACTGTCTATGTAAATTGTGCAACAGGTGATTGAAGGTGATTCTCTAGATTATATTTGTTGCGAGACGAAATTCTAAAGGGAAAAAATGGCATGACAAAATGTGAAATAATGATGATAGTTAGAGCGCAGTCTTTCCCAAAGTTGGCTCATTATCTTTGCGAACGGGATACTTGCAAAGCGAAATATGACTCCTTAAAGTACTTGTACCGCATTATACATCGTCATTGTTACTAGCATTAATGATGTTTGATATTATACTATTTTATTTGGAATAATGGTCCACAGTCTTGTGTCAATATATTCTCGTTAAGCTCAATTACAGGAAATGTTTTGAATACTAACTAGTTTCTCTGAATCTGACTTCATATCCGGATTGCTGCGCGAACAGTCAGTGTTGTGACGCCGTCCCCTAGTCGTCATTGGTTATCGATTTTTTTTAATCCGTTCCAGTTTCGTTGTCTTTCCATTTATTTTTATTTTCTGACTCCTGCAATTTTTACCGTTCGCGCCCCGAGAGAGAGAGAGAGAGAGAGAGAGAGAGAGAGAGGGGGAGAGAGAGAGAGAGAGAGAGAGAGAGAGGGGGGGAGGGAGGGAGGGAGGGAGGGAGGGCGGAAGGGAGGGAGGGAGGGAGGGAGGGAGGAAGGGAGGGAGGGAGGGAGGGAGGGAGGGAGGGAGGGCGGAAGGGAGGCAGAGGGGGGGCGGGTCGGGGACGCGCGGAAAGCGAGAGTGATTTAGGGCTGAATTCCAAACTTTAGGGTCCATCCCTCGCCCAGGGAATACTGGAATTTTAGTTATTGGTGAAGGGTGTTTCCATGGTGTGGCGGGGGAGTATGCAAAAAAGGGGCTGGAGGTGCCGCCTAACGTTCCCCCCCCCCTGCTACTACAATTCTTTTTTAGCACAATAAAGACTTTTTTTTGCCGTTGTCAACATTAAACGGATTTGAACTGTTTTGGGGGGCTTCTGTCTTATAAAAATGAACACCAGTTATTTTATCACTGTTTTTGCCGTTAGTTTCATCACGTCCTTTGGCCGTCCCTCCCCACGGTAGCACGTGAGCAAGGAGTGGTCGAGTCAGGTCAGGTCAGGTCAGGTCAGGTCACGAGCGGAAGTCGTGGAGAGAGTTACCGTATACACTGTAGGGTCACGTACCTGACCTCACTCAGCTTGCCCAGGAGATCCTTGTTTATGACGCTCACACAATGCTCCGAAACTAATATTTTCCTCTTTATTAGAACTCATAATTCAGGTCAAAAAATAATTATATACTCTATAGTTTGCTGTAACTAATATAAATATCATAAATGATAACATGGATATCAAAAAGGGAGAATAATATAAATGAGTAAATAAATAGTAAATGATTTCTTTCTGGCCTACTCAACCAAGGAGGAGCAGCTTAAGGCGGTTACTTTGCCATGGTTCCGAGGATTAACGTCTCTCCGGCATTTGAGTTGGCGGTAGAGTCTGACACTTTTAACCATTCTTCTCTCCTCTTCCTTTCTATAGCTAAGTAAATCTCCCTGGTATGTAGAGTTGACTGTTTTCATAATGGCGTTCTTTTGGTTTTATTTGCCTGGATCCTCTTAAATGAGAAACTGGGCAGTCTCTGTTGAAGCATTCTTTCTTATTTAATGAGCTCTTACAGAGTTCTGGGTGTAAAAGTTTGCAGCTTTTGGAACATTGACCTGTCTTTGCTTAGACAAGTTTTAAAAATGCTCTATTAATATAAATCAAAAGTAAGCAGAGAATAAGTCATGCGAACATGGCTGAAACAAGTAACTCGATCTCACACATGGCATGGAAGTGTAACAACGCTTCGGTTTCTCCCTGACCCTTACCAACCTTACTAAGTCACAACTGAGCTACAGACGGAGTCCAAATAAGCCTCCTCTCTTTGTTTTGAGATAAATGAAGTAACCAGAACCTTCAAGCTGGGAAGCTCTTTATTGGCTGCTGTATTTGTAAATAACTGCTGCTGTATGTAGAATAGAACCAGTGAAGAGCAGAGGTGCCATAGGCACAATCAGAGAACACTGTATAAACATCAGAGGTCCGCGGTTGTTCAACGTCCTCCCAGCAAGCATAAGAAATATTGCCGGAACAACCGTGGACATTTTCAAGAGGAAACTAGATTTATTCCTCCAAGGAGTGCCGGACCAACCGGGCTGTGGTGGGTATGTGGGCCTGCGGGCCGCTCCAAGCAACAGCCTGGTGGACCAAACTCTCACAAGTCAAGCCTGGCCTCGGGTCGGGCTTGGGGAGTAGAAGAACTCCCAGAACCCCATCAACCAGGTATCAACTGAAGGAAAATTGATATGGGAAGAATTAACAAAGGGTTCAAGATTAACAAATTTTGTCAGGATAGATTTCAGTTCAGAATAAAATGAGAAAACAAATTACAATTTAAGCAAAGGATTTCTTCGAGATTATCCGAGACTAATTTCTTAAACTCCTAAAATACAAGGTAAAATCATATTCTATATATAATTATTATTATTATTATTATTATTATTATTATTATTATTATTATTATTATTATAGCTAACGATGCAAAGATCATAGCGTAGGAAAACCACGATTGCAATTAAAATTACGTTTAAATTTCATGTATTTCATATTATCTTCATCTATACCGGTTCTCTGAGTAGACATCATAACTCACTCACTCTCTCTCTCTCTCTCTCTTTCTCTCTAAACATTTAAAGAAAACACCCTTAAAAATGTAACAAGAGACATTTTTGGGAGATCGAGGGGAGTGAATCGGGACCTTTTGACCAGGCGGTGTAATACCTGGTCGAAAGGGTTTTGTGTCACACTAGGTCCAGGTCACTTTACCTTCCCCCTGCCCCTCACATGCCCCTTCTCTCCCATTAGAGAGAGAGAGAGAGAGAGAGAGTCCGCAGTACCCCACCCTGTCATGAAAACAAATGGCACCAATTTTCCACTACACATCCTGGCTACTGTGCGACATAGCTCATCCTGGGCCTTCAGCAGCCTCTCCGCCGCTCCTCTACTCTGAAGATTTTCAATTTCCGCCCTTGGGCCAGACCTAGGCACCAGGGAGCAGTCTAATGCATTAGAGGTCAGGCGCGCCTTCCCACGGAGGACCCGGTTGATGGGAGGAGGCGACGGAGGCCACCACGAGATGCCGCAAGAGTAAAATTTAGTGATGCAAGTTTTATTATTATTATTATAGAATTGCAAGCTGCGCGGGCTTAGTGCTTGGACTGGACCCACCCGGTGAAGGGTTGGTGGTGGTGGTGGGAAGACTTTGACTGTGAATTCGTCTTGTGTTTGTCACGTTCCAAATTATTAAAAGCTTGAAGAAGGGTTGTGTGAGGCCCGGGCGATAAGGATCTTCCAGTCCTCTTGACCCGGGCTCGTGTGTCGCCTTTCCCTTTATATTAATGTATATTTGCCTCCCTACGCCTATTTGCTGCTCCTGTTTTCAAGTATTGGGCACTTCAAGCAGAGCACCACAGGCCATATCAGGCGGGGACGGGGGGGGGGGGGGGGGGTGGCGGGGTGACGCTGAGGCAGAGGGCGCTGGAGGTCGTATAGCCTGCACGATACTCTTAAGGTTATCTATTTCACTTTTGAGGCTTCGGCCATTATTGGTTAAACTCTGGCCTCCCAGGAGTCTTCCCGTCCGGCGTAGCCACCAAACGTAATTCTGAAAGGGAATTTCAAATCCATTCAAGTTAGCTAGGAAATGTAGATGTTTATCTCTCAGAATGTTTGGTAATATGTTTATTGTTTGTGATGTGTGTATATGTATGTATTAACACGATGTACTGAACGGGGTGAGAATAGTTTGAGCTACCTCATCCCTTTGTGTGTATTTTACCTCAATAAACTTATTTCAATTTCAATTTCAAGTTAGCTAGGGCGGTGAGACGTCCTGTGTTATACACTCTGCTTCGGGCTCTGCTATGTTTAGTTTTTTTTACATTTGTAATCTAAGGTGTATGGTTGCCTGATTTACGCAACTTTGTATCATTCTTAACTTTTGGGGCATTTTATAGCTTGTGGATGTCAAGACACAATACCAGGAAGGAAATCTGATGGACAAGTTGAGTGTGGTTATTCTTGGCCATCTCTTGAGAGTGCTCATTGCCGGACATATTCTGAACACCAAAAGAATTCTATCGGATAACATTTGAAACAAAAAAATATAAAAACCTCGAGTGTAATAATCTATTTAAGAACAAGCCGCCTAAGGTAGAGGTCAGCAGTAAGCACTGAATGACTGTGTTTGGATGACCGCCTCACCGGATCAAACAAGGGGGCAAACTCCTCTAAATCCGTCCAACGTAAGATTTAGTGCCGTGAGTGTGTGCAGCCGCCGAGGCCCTCAAGGAGGCAAGAGTTCTCTATGGATGTGAGAGTTAAACCAACACACGGAGCGTTGCCTCAGTATACCAGTCGGGTATACTGAGTATACCAGTGGGGGTATACCTGCAACACACACACACACGCTGCTTCCAGCATCACATGAGCCAAGACACAATGGAGCACCAAGACATCGCTATGGAGCACACCCTACACATGAATGAATGTTGGTGATGTGATAAGTGTGTACTACTGATATGTACCTCTTGCCTGAATGGCTGCCGAGATGTGTTGATGTGTGATGTGCATTGTGAGGTGAGCGCCGTGATTGACAGCCTCCCTACACTTGAGCTCCCTTGAGTAATGGTGTATCCGGACACGCTCACACGGCCAGGAAAAATTAGATTCTATTTTTGGTGGCTTGTACAGAGCGCGTCTGTGTTCAGTTTGTTTTGATTTGCGGCGCTAGGCTTGATTCTGGGATAGATACACCTGACTGGTTTTCAGGCAAACATGTGGTAATGTTCAGGTTTATATAAACGTTTGTCAGTCTCATGGTGCATCATGTGAGGCTTAACCCTTACCTGTATGAAGGCCACTACCAGGGATGGAAACGCCACACACACACACACACACACACACACACACACACACACACACACACACACACACACACACACACACACACACACACACACACACACACACGAACGGCATTCAGAAACTTGTGTAAAGAATCATTCAGAACTTTGTATACCACATATGTCAGGCCAATCCTGGAGTATGCAGCCCCAGCATGGAGTCCATATCTAGTCAAGGATAAGACTAAACTGGAAAAGGTTCAAAGGTTTGCCACCAGACTAGTACCCGAGCTGAGAGGTATGAGCTACGAGGAGAGACTACGGGAATTAAACCTCACTTCGCTGGAAGACAGAAGAGTTAGGGGGGACATGATCACCACATTCAAGATTCTGAAGGGGATTGATAGGGTAGATAAAGACAGTCTATTTAACACAAGGGGAACACGCACAAGGGGACAGGTGGAAACTGAGTGCCCAAATGAGCCACAGAGATATTAGAAAGAACTTTTTTAGTGTCAGAGTGGTTGACAAATGGAATGCATTAGGAAGTGATGTGGTGGAGGCTGACTCCATACACAGTTTCAAGTGTAGATATGACAGAGCCCGATAGGCTCATGAATCTGTACACCTGTTGATTGACGGTTGAGAGGCGGGACCAAAGAGCCAGAGCTCAACCCCCGCAAACACAACTAGGTGAGTACAACTAGGTGAGTACACACACACACACACACACACACACACACACACACACACACACACACACACACACACACACACACACACACACACACACACACAATAGGGGCCTCGTAGCCTGCTGAAAAGCGCGCAGGATTCGTAATTCTGTGGCGCGGGTTCGATTCCCGCACGAGGCAGAAACAAATGGGCAAAGTTTCTTTCACCCTAAGTGCCCCTGTTACCTAGCAGTAAATAGGTACCTGGGAGTTAGTCAGCTGTCACGGGCTGCTTCCTGGGGTGTGTGTGTGTGTGGTGTGGGGAAAAAAAAAAGTAGTTAGTAAACAGTTGATTGACAGTTGAGAGGCGGGCCCAAAGAGCAAAGCTCAACCCCCGCAAAAACACAACTAGTAAACACACACACACACACACACACACACACACACACACACACACACACACACACGCACGCACGCACGCACGCACGCACACGCGCGCACCAAAAAGTGGGAATCATTGTCAACGTCTGTAACATGATTGATAGTTGAACCTTATCACACCAAGGTGAGCCGAGCTATTCCGTCCAAAACATAAAGGGCATGATCAGCTGACCCCCTCACGGCGACCCCCCCCCCCACCCCCCACCCCCTCTCGCGCGCGGACTTCCCCCCCCCCCCTTCACACAAGTCCAATATGAGATGTAAAGTGCCTTGTGTAGTGACTGTTGTGACCCTCTTGTTGAATCACTTGTGACACAAAAGATTATCGATGTGTGTATTTGTGTGGGTGATTAAATATGTGTATGTATATATATATACGTATATATATATATATATATATATATATATATATATATATATATATATATATATATATATATATATATATATATATATTAGTATATTTTGGTAGCAGTCTTTCCTGTAGACATATTTTATTAAATATGACCGAAAAAGTAAGATTAATAATTCTAACACGAATTTTCTCAATCTTTCGTACATTATGCTTCACTGTTGGAGGTAAATCAAAAATCACTTCTCCAAAATTCATTTTTATTTCTAGTCTGACGCGACACGGGCGCGTTTCGTAAAACTTATTACATTTTCAAAGACTTCACAAATACACAACTGATTAGAACTTGCGTTTCCCTGATTTTAAATCTACATTTGAGTGAGGTGGGAAGGGTGATGTGGCATTACATTTGAGTGAGGTGGGAAGGATGATGTGGCATTAGAGGATATTAATAGGGTATTAAAAGTATCAACACAAGACAGAACACGAAACAATGGATATTGAATAGAAGTGTTTGTAGAAAGCCTATTGGTCCATATTTCTTGATGCTTCTATATTGGAGCGGAGTCTTGAGGTGGGTAGAATATAGTTGTGCAATAATTGGCTGTTGATTGCTGGTGTTGACTTCTTGATGTGTAGTGCCTCGCAAACGTCAAGCCGCCTGCTATCGCTGTATCTATCGATGATTTCTGTGTTGTTTACTAGGATTTCTCTGGCGATGGTTTGGTTATGGGAAGAGATTATATGTTCCTTAATGGAGCCCTGTTGTTTATGCATCGTTAAACGCCTAGAAAGAGATGTTGTTGTCTTGCCTATATACTGGGTTTTTTGGAGCTTACAGTCCCCAAGTGGGCATTTGAAGGCATAGACGACGTTAGTCTCTTTTAAAGCGTTCTGTTTCGTGTCTGGAGAGTTTCTCATGAGTAGGCTGGCCGTTTTTCTGGTTTTATAGTAAATCGTCAGTTGTATCCTCTGATTTTTGTCTGTAGGGATAACGTTTCTATTAACAATATCTTTCAGGACCCTTTCCTCTGTTTTATGAGCTGTGGAAAAGAAGTTCCTATAAAATAGTCTAATAGGGGGTATAGGTGTTGTGTTAGTTGTCTCTTCGGAGGTTGCATGGCTTTTCACTTTCCTTCTTATGATGTCTTCGATGAAACCATTGGAGAAGCCGTTATTGACTAGAACCTGCCTTACCCTACAGAGTTCTTCGTCGACTTGCTTCCATTCTGAGCTGTGGCTGAGAGCACGGTCGACGTATGCGTTAACAACACTCCTCTTGTACCTGTCAGGGCAGTCGCTGTTGGCATTTAGGCACATTCCTATGTTTGTTTCCTTTGTGTAGACTGCAGTGTGGAAACCTCCGCCCTTTTCCATGACTGTTACATCTAGAAAAGGCAGCTTCCCATCCTTTTCCGTCTCGGAAAAGGATGGGAAATTTCCTCTAATGCCTTTTGCCTTTTGCCCCTAATGCCTTTTCCTCTAATGCCACATCATCCTTCCCACCTCACTCAAATGTAATGCCACATCACCCTTCCCACCTCACTCAAATGTAGATTTAAAATCAGGGAAACGCAAGTTCTAATCAGTTGTGTATTTGTGAAGTCTTTGAAAATGTAATAAGTTTTACGAAACGCGCCCGTGTCGCGTCAGACTAGAAATAAAAATGAATTTTGGAGAAGTGATTTTTGATTTACCTCCAACAGTGAAGCATAATGTACGAAAGATTGAGAAAATTCGTGTTAGAATTATTAATCTTACTTTTTCGGTCATATTTAATAAAATATATATATATATATATATATATATATATATATATATATATATATATATATATATATATATATATATATAATATGTACATGTATGTATGAGTATGTGTACATGTATATATAACATTAATAATTTTGTAACTAGTGTTAGTTACAAAAGATCAAAGTTAGTGTCAAACTTTAATCAAAGTTAGTGTCAAAAGATTGTTGTTTGCTTAGCTAAACGAACTAGAGGGTTCAGTTCCTGAACCGATTATGTGCCTCTGTAATCCTTTACACCACCGCCCACGGGATGGGTATTCTTATAGACTGTGGGTTGGTTGGTGTTGTCGTCGTTGATCCTTCTCTATGGACAACCCAACCCACAACTCGGCAGAGTGCTTATACTAGGAGATCACCCTTGGCGCTTCTGGCTCTTGGAGAGGGGCTCAGCGTCACACGTTTAGGGGATGCGGCTCCAACACTTAGCCTCGTTGTCACGTGCACACACCCACTCGAGCCGCTGTGACTCCCCACTCTCTCCTTATGAGATATGATCTCCTCAATCCCCTATGACTTATTAGTATTACCTCCTACCCTGTCCACAGCAGTGGTTCTTGGTTCTTTCTCTCTCTCTCTCTCCTTCTTTACTACCTCCTGGGAAGCCTCACTAGGACAAGGGCAAACACCAGCAAATTGTGACACATTTACTGGACAAAGCACATACACGATACATACACACATATAATAATAATGAATCCTATACTCTATAATATCACAATCAGGTTGCACTCCAACACCATCAGAACTCTATTATCAGCTTATCAAGTGGTATCCTATTTCCTGGTTCACCACCTGATACTATTAACCTCCTCAAGTTGGTCAAGCCTACATACACTGTTGCACTATCAGCAAGATAATATATATATAGAAAATCAGCATTTGAATGCAATCACATATATCAGTATAAATGTTCATTGATACACAACAATGATCCATCAATCACTGTCAGTCCTGGAACGCATACATCCGTAGGTAATCCAGCCTACGACTGTAACTCTAAACTTCAGTATAAAACACTCCTTGACATAAGAATGCAAACAGTCACTCACCTCTCACTGCGTCTTGCACGCTAATGACAACCAAACACTATCAACTCCCTACTAGTAATCCACCAGAACTTCCCCTTCCACCTCTGGAAGTTCACTACCCTAATATCTTTAGGTTCTGCCGGGCTTCACTACCAGGATCCTCTGCAGCCCCTCCAGGCTGCTATCATGAAGTTTCCTTGTGCAACTACGGTGCTTCACCCTTCTGTTAGGTTCTTCCACAGCTCTCTTGGCTGCTACACCACCTCTACAGAAGCACGTGACACTCCTCTTCACTGCTGCTTCTCCTCACAGCTCGAGGTCCTCTGCTCCACTACCTTGGAGTCTCATCAGCTACATCATCTGCTGGCTTCGAAGTTCTCAGCAACTTCTTCCCCAAAGAACAAACCTGCAACCCATCGACACTCCAATAAAATGTTCCCCTTTAACACATAAACAAAAATAACCACACAATATGCTTGCCTCAAACCTCTATCTGTTCTCTACATACAGTGAGAGTGGACTCCCCCGTTTTGGGCGGGTCCATACTCCACCTCGCCTGGCGGCGGTCCTCACTCACTGGGAGGGTCTTCCTCCATCCGGAGCCAGGCTCCCTCAGTCGTCCGCCAGCGCTCAGAGGGGGCGGACGTCGCTCCGTGCTCCTCCCTCTTCACTCTCCTATTTCAGGCCTTCTGCCTTATTAAAACATGTCTAACTTATAAATAAACATCGCTACTGTCGCTGGGCACACGACCAAATATAAGCAATCACTATGAACTGGCGTTTATCGTGCTTACCACAGATTAATTGGTCGAGGGCGCTTTCCCTCTGACGGCGTCTGGTCAGGGCGCTCCCACGCAGCCCACAATAATGCTTCTGGGCGATTTAATATCTGCTCGTCGACCAGGACTTGAGACCACAACGTTCCCAGCTGGTACGTCCGCACACTTCTCTTCTCTTCGAGATATATCACTAGGGGTTCCCTTCTGGCGGGAGCTCAAACGGAGCGCGGCTTCCCCCTGCGATGTCTGGCACTCAAGTGAGGTCAAGGTCCTCCGGAAGCGAGCCTCACGCCTCCAGCAAAATGTCCACATCTCCTAGCCAGTCATTTATCTATTTCCTTACTTACTGCCCATAATCTTAAATTGTTTTACATATCCAACCAGCCATTTTTCATATGGGTTATCACCTCAATATTTGCTAGACCTTCTAGTTAGGTCAGGCTTGCTGAATATATAAAAAGTCTCCCTCTTATATATATAGAGTCTCCCTCAAGGAGGGAGACTCGTTTCTCCTGTAGGCTGAGATCATAACAGTATGGGTGCATAATAAAGAAAGAAATTGAATTCGTGCGTGTCAACGTGCACTAGACGGCTCTCAGCTTCATGGCTGGTCAGCTTACAGCTTATCTTGCTTTGTTAAGGCTTAGTTAGCCGCATACACCTACTGACGTGTTCCAAATTGGACTAAGCATTACACATGTGTAAAAGGTGAGCGTTTTACAGCGCTCTCCTCATCTTCTTGAGGTTATCTTGAGATGATTTCGGGGCTTTTAGTGTCCCCGCGGCCCGGTCCTCGACCAGGCCTCCACCCCCCAGGAAGCAGCCCGTGACAGCTGACTAACACCCAGGTACCTATTTTACTGCTAGGTAACAGGGGCATAGGGTGAAAGAAACTCTGCCCATTGTTTCTCGCCGGCGCCTGGGATCGAACCCAGGACCACAGGATCACAAGTCCAGCGTGCTGTCCGCTCGGCCGACCGGCTCCCATACTAGCAATAATACAGATATAATGTTATTACTGATGTTAGCAATTTAATATTTTTTTGCTCGATATTTTTGGCATTACGTTCTTGACATTAAGTGACTTGACGTTATTTTTGACATTAAAGACCTGATCAACCAGGCTGTGATTCATACGTCAGGCTGTGAGCAGCCGCGTCTAACAGCCTGGTTGACCAGTCCAGCAACCAGGAAGCCTGGTCAGGGACCGAGCCGCGGGAACGTTGAGCCCTGAAATCATCTCAAAGTAACCTTAAATTATAAGCGTTGATGACCGAGTTAAAAAGGGAATATATTATTGAGTTCATTAGAAACCGGCATTCCTTGACGGTGACGTCATATATATTAGGAATGTACCAGCCCGTCCTCAAGTCAGGCTCGCTAAAGCAGCGGCCATCCCCCCCCCCCCCTCCTCCTATAAAGCATTTCCCAGTTTTTACGTATTTTGCATTAAAATGTTTATCACATATAAATTATTATTACTATATATTAAAGTTAGGCATAGGTTAGGTGTGTTTTTCTTTTGGCGATTATTTGTATTCTACATCCCGTCCTCGCATACAAAGATCCAAGTTCGTTAATCCAGCCGCCAAACCCCCTGTTTATGAATAAAAAACTGTTTACACACGACTCACAACTGATTTCGTTCGAACACTTCCGAAACAAGTGCTTCACGGACGAATTTTGTTCGAACCACAACGCTGTAAATGCTTCACCCACGCACTACAAATACAAATAATCACCAACAGAACCTAAACACCTAATCTAACCTATGCCTATATATGCACAATATGCTAATATATTATAATATTAATTTATATTTGAGAAAATTCCCGTTTTGAATGAACAGCATGTTAAAATTTATGAATGCGTCTGTGGGGTCGACCGCTGGATGGAATGGACTCGAATTGAGGACAGGTTGGTTGCAAAAGTCTTCACCCTAGAATTGGGTTGATCCTGGGAATCATGGCAGGGTACCCGCCAGGTAAGGCAGCCAGGGGCCAGATTCACGAAAGCACTTACGCAAGCACTTACGAACCTGTACATCTTTTCTCAATCTTTGGCGGCTTTGTTTACAATTATTTAACAGTTAATGAGCTCCGAAGCACCAGGAGGCTGTTTATAACAATAACAGCAGTTGATTGGGAAGTTTTCCTGCTTGTAAACTGTTTAATAAATGTAACCAAAGCCGTCAAAGATTGAGGAAAGATGTACACGTTCGTAAGTTCTTGCGTAAGTGCTTTCGTGAATCTGGCCCCAGAACGCCTTACCTATCGTTTATACTCAGCCCTAAGTATACGCATAATAAGAAACATTAATAGTAATTAATATTAAGTAAAATATAGTTTTCGGTTATACAGTAAGTTAAAATTTGAGGACTGGGGCTTCATGGGACTCGCAGCCTGGACGAGTTGAGCTTGAAGAAGGGTTGGGTAACTGACGCCCTGCACCTCAGGATCTCACTCACTAAATATTCTGGGTCAAAGTACCACGGATGCGCGGTAAGGTCACGGCTAAGAATCAGAGCACCGGAAGTTTCAAGATACGGGACCGACAACGGAAGGAAATGACTCACATATATATACCTAAGGCCATCGTTAACGGCGGTGCTATCGTTCCCGTTATCTCCCGCGTTACCTTTGTTATCATCGGCGAGGCAGGCGGAGGCCCAGGGTCACAAGATAGCCGACTCCTTGGTTGTGACGGAGTCGGCTCACTCATGCCAGTAATTGTTGTTGTTATACATTCAGCTACTCGGAACAAGTTCCAAGTAGCACGGGCTATGGTGAACCCGTATGCCAGTAATGTCGCTGGGGGAGCTTTTGATAGAGCCAAGGTAATCACACAACCCACCAGGCACCTCAACGTGTCTTGGCCAGTTTGAACATTCTCTCTCTCTCTCTATGCTTGGCACGAGTTCGAACCCTGGGTAAGGGAAGGACTATTCGGCAAATATTCTCCTGCTCTGCTCCAGAGATGTTCTCGATGCTTATCTCTTCGTCCCCTGTTCACCCAGCAGTAATTGAGGGTTGGTTGTAAACCGATTGGTAGATCGTGTTCCAGGAAAGCCTATAGTTGGGATAGGCTCACCCTAGCATGAGCTTTGATAAGGGAGAACTCTAGGCCAAGGGTCAGAAGCCATTTGTTCCTGTACACTTACTTGCAAGAGAATAACGGTCTTCATCGTCACACTCCCCACCACCACAACTACTACCACCACCACAACTACTACCACCACCACAACTACTACCACCACCACAACCACCAACACTACTACTACTGCGACCACGTCAAGGGCCCCTGACAGCTGAGTGGACAGCTTCGGATTCATAGTCCTGAGGTTCTGGGTTCAATCCCTGGTGGAGGCGGAGACAAATGGTCAAAAAGTTTCTTTCACCCTGATGCCCCTGTTATCTAGCAGTAAAAAATAGGTACCTGGGAGTTAGACAACTGCTACGGGCTGCTTCCTGGGGGTGTGTAACCTCAAGATAACGTCCACCAACGCCGCAGCTACTATTACCACCACAACTATCATCCACATCTAACACTACTAACCACAACAGCCACCATTACTACCACCACAACTACCACAACCATATTAACACAGAAATAACACCACATGAGACCAGGAGGTATGGCAGGATATGCAGAATACCCGCGTTGAAAAGCAGAGGTGTAACAGGTACTCTGAGAGAGAACTCTATCAACATCAGAGGCCCGAGACTGTTCAACACGCTTCCGCTACACATAAAGGGCCTAACTGGCCGACCCCTCACAGTGTTCAAGAGAGAACTGGATAAACACCTCCAAAGGATACCTGACCAAGTAGGCTGTGATTCGTATGTTGGGCTGCGAAGAGCCGCGTCCAACAGCCTGGTCGACCAGTCCAGCAACCAGGAGGCCTGGTCAGGGACCGGGCCGCAAGGACGTTGAACCCCGAAATCAACACAAAGCAAGGTAACCATTATCACCTAAATCGCGCAAAATTCCTACCCTTCAGGAAGATAAAAATCGCATTGCCTACGGGGGAAAGGAATGGTGCCCAGTCACTTGGCCTGGGCGGTACAGCGACGGTCTCGCTTCTCTCCAGGTCAGCGTTCAATCCCCGACCGTCCAAGTGGTTGGGCACCATTCCCCCCCCCCCTTTCCCCCCCTCTGTTGCGTTACATGACTTGCCTCTTGTTGTGCTATAGTGCACGTTCACGCCGAATACCACATTTCAAAACTGCAGCAGGAAATTTATATTAACAGCCGCCGGGTTTTTCTTGGAGATGTTTGTGTTGCAATGTCGCACCTTGAGGGTGTGAGGTGTTGCACAGGTGAGCACTTCCGCCGGTAGGCCCCATCTCCTCCCCTCCCCCCTCCCCCATGCCTTTCTCCACACCCTGGAGGTTCCTCCAGGATATTACCCATTTCCTTGGCCTTGTTGTGTTCTCTTGGTCGAGCCCGGGTTGTCCACTGTTGTGCTTACAGTAAACGGTGCTTTATAGTGCTTTCTCTTACTCTCTCTCCAGACGTGTCCGGTTAATTGGGAGCTGGTGAATGACTAGGTTGTATAATACAACCTGGTCATTGTATAATACAACCTGGTCATTCATAATTGTTTATGATTGTTGATGTTGTTATTCCAGCCCATCTGCAGGCGATGAGTCACAATAACGTGGCTGAAGTATGTTGACCAGACCACACACTAGAAGGTGAAGGGACGACGACGTTTCGGTCCGTCCTGGACCATTCTCAAGTCGAGAATGGTCCAGGACGGACCGAAACGTCGTCGTCCCTTCACCTTCTAGTGTGTGATCTGGTCAACTCCAGCCCATCCTCCTGTTTTGGTAGTACTTATAGTAACGATGAGGTCCATAGTATATATACCGACGTGCAACGAAATTACAAAGTAGAAATCGGTACTATTGAGTTGGACAAATCGGAAAGCTATTTTCTACTTATGTTGCAAAGACAAACTAACCTAACCTAGCCTTCCTAGGCCTAATACACGATATCTGAGGTCTAATAGACGATATCTGAGGCCTAATATAGTACATATGTGTGCTATACTAGGTCTAGGAATATTTAAGTTTGTTTTTTTAGCTTCATTTTTTCCGACTCTATAAGTGAATAGTACAAAGTTCTACTATCTAACTGCTTAGAACGTCAATCTTTGTACTATGGAGCACATAGTTACAACAATTACTATCTAAACAGGAGAATGGGTTGTGTTATTTGGTGTGAGAGGACATAACATCACTCTCACAACCCTCCATAACAAACCTACGGTGTCAGACTCGACTGTTTTTGTTGCACAGTAAAATGTGTGTTAAATTTGCAGGAGTTGTTTGGTGAGTTTGGCGCGTGAGAGCACACAGGTTTAGGTTAATACATCCACTTTAAGGTAAGCGAACCTGCCGACCCTATATTTTTCACGTTATATTTTTACTCTCGTTAAACCGTAAACAATAATGTTTATGTTCGTTGTTGACTCTTTAGGCAAGCGGATGGCACAGACGGCTTTTGTGCTTTGTGATAAAGGTGGTATTGTTTCATATGCACGTATCATGATAGTTCTTTTGTTAGTGTGAAGTAGATAGAATACTAACTGTCTGTAATATCGAATAAGAGGTGGCAGGCCAACCCGGCGCCATTAACCCCAGTGTTGTCACGCCTGGAATACATCCACAGTCATCCATACGGGTTTGTTGTGTTCTTATGCTTGTCTGAGGTTGAAGGCTAATGCGGACTAGCCTCATTAAACTTTGCAGGGTGACTGTGTGTAGGGGGAACTGTCATAGGCGGGTCTGGGTCAGTCCCATGGCAGCCTTCATCAAGCCGGGAGAGATGAAATGTTCGGCGCCGAGTCCATAGAGTTATTTATTTAATTAATTGTGTTATAATATTACAGAGTTCACATATTAGCATGCAAACTGCATGTTCTGACGGCATATTTTGTCGTTTAGTAGCTCTCAAGACTTAAATAGTCACACCCTTTTGGGATATACCCGAGCGCTGGCAAGTATACCATATCTTGTGTGGTATATGCTGGAAGGTGTCAAAATGTGAAACAAATATATCAAGATATAATAAAGGAATTGAACCAAGGTCAATTAAGGTAAGGATGTGACTCAAAGGCTGCGACACATCCAGGGTTATAATTAACATTGAATGTTATTCAAAGTTATTTGAATGTTCATCAATGTCTTGCACATCAATGGTGTGTTCGAGGCTGCCGGGAGCCGAAGTGTTGTGTAGGACTCAAAAGTCAAGTGAGGGCTTGTCTGGGTCTTGTCACTGGGGATGAGAGGCTCACAAGCTCTGCACTAGGCAGTTCCCAGCCCTTCCCGGCCTCCCTCCCCCCCCCTTCCCGGCCTCCCTTCCTCTCCCCCTTCCCCTCCCCCTTCCCGGCCTCCCTTCCTCTTCCCCTCCCCCTTCCCTCCCCCTTCCCGGCCTCCCTTCCCTCCCCCTTCCCGGCCTCCCTTCCTCTTCCCCTTCCCCTCCCCCTTCCCGGCCTCCCTTCCCCTCCCCCTTCCCGGCCTCCTTTCCCCTCCCCCTTCCCGGCCTCCTTTCCCCTCCCCCTTCCCGGCCTCCCTTCCCTCCCCCTTCCTCTCCCCCTTCCCGGCCTCCCTTCCTCTCCCCCTTCCCGGCCTCCCTTCCTCTCCCCCTTCCCGGCCTCCCTTCCTCTTCCCCTTCCCCTCCCCCTTCCCGGCCTCCCTTCCCCTCCCCCCTTCCCGGCCTCCCTTCCCTCCCCCTTCCTATCCCCCTTCCCCTCCCCCTTCCCGGCCTCCCTTCCCCTCCCCCGTCCCGGCCTCCCTTCCCCTCCCCCTTCCCGGCCTCCCCTTCCCGGCCTCCCTTCCCGTCTCACCTTTCCCTTAAATCTCCTCCTTTCGTCTCATATTTTTACCTCACCTCCCTTTGAAGTACAACATACGGCCCATTCTAACAATGAAGTACATTCTATGTACTATATTATTAATACTACAGACGGTCCATTCAAATGAAGTACAACATACATACCCATTCTAAAATGATAATATTGTTGTTTTTCTTTCCTCGGAATCTGACAGGAAAGGGGATCTGGAGGGGGGGGAGGGATGGTCTTTCTTCACCCCCCCTCCCCCTTCCTCTTCTCATCTTCCTATCCCAGTGCAGGTATCCCAGGTATCCCATTGCAGTCATCTATCCACAGGTTGCAGTAAGAAACATCCTCAGGCTTACATCTCCAACTTTTTTTTTACGGAGGATATATGATTGTTATGTTCTGTCTCAGATGGAATGTTATGTTCTGTCTCAGATGGAATGTTATGTTCTGTCTCAGATGGAATGTGGGAAAAACACCGGGCAAATCTTCCTCCCTGTTTGGTGAGTTTTCGTATCTCGCTTGAGAATCTCTGAATCTCTTTTTCTGAATTTCGCTGTATAGCCTCTTCACGTGCGAAGCGTTTATGAAAAGTATAAATTCGTTTGACAATCGTGTATCAGATTGGCCGCCTCTTCAAGATGTTATCGCCGTAGCCGTCCTTGTTATCTCTGCTCTTCTTTTGTGATAACACACACACACACACGGAATACCTGTGCACTCACACAGATATAGTCTATACGACCGTTATTGTGCATAGAACGAGTGTGTGTGGCTTTATTAACCGGTGTTTAGACAGGCTTAAGACAAGCTTGGATTGTGCAGGTACGTCTCAAAAACCTATCGTGGATGTTGAAAACTTTTATGTCAATTGACGAGATATTTAGTTAACACAATGTGGAGAGCACATGACGTGCAGCGTGGGTATTATGTCTAGTTACCAGCGGCCGGCTGGCTGGCTGTGGGAATGGCCCGCCCTTCAACCAACGCACCCCTTCACCCCAGGACGCGCTACACAGTAGGACAATCAACGTTCACTGCAGTTATTGCAATGAACGTTGGTTTTGTGCTAATGGGAAAATTTCATATTCTGAGCAGCCTCGTTACTGTCGAGCATCAGCATGATCTGGCGTCATTAAATAGGACATTCCTGGTGTTTTGTGACGGCTGGTAAAGTATCGGGTGTAAATTTATGAGTTTGTGGCAACCGCGTTGACCCTAAGGTTCGTGTCGGGAGGTCATTAATGGCAACATCCGTCATCCTTCTCCGTCCTCGACGTCTCTGGAATGACGTCAGGCCAAGACTTCAGTCTCCAAGTAGCCAAATGTTGCCCAATTAAAATCAAATATTACGGTATTAATTAATTATACGGTATCATTATGATTGAAAATATGGATAGAAAACGTTAATGTATTTGAATTGAAACCATTTGAATAGTATGCGATGTTAACAAAGGGGTAAGTTTTGTACTTATTAAAATATGTATCTTGGCAACTGGGAGCGTATCAGCGAGGGCTACCCAAGGCGGCAGTGTACAGTCAGGCGAGGCTCTCCTGACGGGCGGTCGTCTGCTCTTCTCTGTTGGATAAATACGTTTTTCTTCGTATTCGCGTGTTAAGATCCTGCCAGAGTTTAAAGAACATGATTCGAGATCATTAAGAACTATTTAACGAAGACTGGGGGAAATTCTGAACATCCTTAGTCATCGACATCCAACATAATTTGGAAGTATTCAACATACCAGTGTAGCGGGTGTTGAGTGGCAGGCATATTGACTTTATAAACGTAGTGAATTAGTGAGCAGAAATTTAATTCGTAACTGCAAGTGCGGGTTGTGTCTGGGACGCGGGGGTTACTTAACCCAGGACCTAAACGTTCACTAACGAATATGGTGATCTTCACTAGCCTCAAATATTTATTCAAGGTATTTATATTCGGTATTATCTCTTTTTTTATACTGAGTAAATGCATTATTTCAAGTTAGCAGTGCGCAGTTGCCCGAGAAAGAACAACCCATCCTGAACTTGTAATAATAGCTAGCAGGCCTACATGTCATTTATGACATGAGGCTTCGCTTAACGAAACAGTGTATTTGTTGGTGTTGGGGGCCCCTGGCTTGGTGTTGGGGGCCCCTGGCTTGGTGTTGGGGGCCCCTGGCTTGGTGTTGGGGGCCCCTGGCTTGGTGTTGGGGGCCCCTGGCTTGGTGTTGGGGCCCCTGGCTTGGTGTTGGGGCCCCTGGCTTGGTGTTGGGGGCCACCACCCTGGTGACCCTTGGGTGGGTGGGTGCAGGGAGCTGCTGCAGGTAAGGTCACAGTCATGGTAAATGTTTGAGTAACGGCAGGTCCTAAGGACGCTGAATATGATGACGATGATTCAGGGTAAGTAGATATGTGATTTGGGTAACGGGAGGACTTAAAAAATGAATATATATATATATATATATATATATATATATATATATATATATATATATATATATATATATATATATATATATATACATACATATATACATACATATATATAAATAAAATACACACACACACAAAAGTAGCTGGTTGTCTGGTAGCGGAGCTTGTTCCTGCTGATGTAAAGAGTTGGTTCAGCTGCTCGTAACCTGGGGGATGCTGCTTGACGTCATCACATGATCTATAATTAACATTCCCGCGCAGATCTGCTCTTCGTGGAACTGGTACCTCTCAATATAACGTTCCATCATGCAGGTATTGCGATACCTTCGCAAGAAAATTGCCAGGTGTACACGCAGAGTGCAACATAATCACGTTGGACCGTCGCAAGAACTAGCTGGTACAAGAGGCAATCAGATCTCCTCATAGAAGGAAAAGTAAAGAATCTGGGAATAATGATGTCAGACGACTTAAGGTTTGGTGAGCATAACTAAGCGAATCAGCCAGGACAATGATACGAGATCATGAGAACCTTCAAATCTTGGGATTCCATTATAATACTCTTACTAGTAAAATTACTTGTGTTTTCATGCCTTGAGGAAATTTAATTATTCATTTAATTCTACTGTTCCATGTAGTCTAAAAGCTCGGTGCTCACTCCATTTTCAAAACTGGAGAGTGTTCTGAAAAGAGGGGAATACAGGGAACATATACGGCACACATCGACACGATAAAGTATATACCTAAATTATTGGGACCGTCTGAACTTTCAAGATGCACTCTCTAGAAAAGAGGCGAGAGAGATGTCCAATGTACATGGAAGATACTGTAAGGCCAGGTCCCAAATTTGCACAATAAAATAACATGCTGGAGCGATAGAGGAATAAGAAAGGCAGAATAGAGTCGGTGGAGAGTAGAGGTGCCATAGGTACATTCAGAGAGCACTGTATTCAGGTCAGAGGTCCACGGTGTTACCGCCTCACTTGCCCAGTAACCGGGTTCTTTATTTTCAAACACTGTATGGGGCTTTAGTGCCTCTTCTTAGTTGATCACACCGAGTCACTGGTTAATTATCAATGATTGGCAGTAATACCTAACCGTGAAAGAAAAAAAGGGGTAAACAATAACCAGAACCTTCACCAAGTGTACTTATATATATATATATATATATATATATATATATATATATATATATATATATATATATATATATATATATATATATATATATATATATATATATATATATTTTACACTGCGTGTGTCACTTTCGCACAGGATACTTAATTAATATAATAAATTCTGAAATTCTTATTTTCCCTGCGAGTCCACTTTATCTTCTATTATACGTCACTCATGTTTTATGGCGCTCACACTGGCGAGTTCACCGTACTCAGTAAAACATGTACCAGTCCTACACAATATCACCTACACGGTGTCTAAAACACCACGTCAACTCTTCGGCGACACGCTGGCGGAAGCCTCTGGGTGAACTGATTCATATTGACCAAGATACTCTCCACATCACTTCTGCGGACAAAAATATCATTAGTACGACAGAAACTACACATGGATCAAATACTATGACAGCCTTCCACCGGGGGAGCAGAAATTGTGGTCGGGTGCACTCAATAGATGGCGTCGATATCGTCACACCTCGCTCCACATATGGCGTCCATTTCGTCACACACGGCTATTTATTACCTACTAAGCAAACATAAGAAATTTTGCCGGTACAAACGTGGAAGTGTTCAAGAGAAAATTAGAAACATTCCTGCAAGAAGTGCTGGTCCAAAAGGGTTGTACTGGACATGTGGGCCGCCCCGAGCCTGTTGGACTAAGCTCTCACGAGTCAGGCCTGGGCCCGGGCCGGGCTTGAGGGAGTAGAACAACTCCCAAAGCTCACGCCATGTTATGTCTGACATGGAAAGTAATTACATAACCCAGCCCACGCTTATGGAATGAAAGTGACGGCGTTTGAATCCGTCTTGGACTCTTATCGAGTTGTGACATGTGACGACCTATCAGAAACGTTACTGTGACATTTTCTCTGCATAGAGAAGATATATGTTTTGCAACCTGTCCTCAGGGAGGAAATCCGCTCATGGGAATGGATTGAGAACGACTACATAATTAGTGCTATTATCCACTCTATCCATGGTTAAGTTAGGGTTCATTGCACTGATGTGAAATATGAAATTCGAAAATTATTTCAGTGTACCTGCGAATTCCGTTTACAGATAACCAAATTCTCCAAAGAAAAGTTTTCAGCGTGTACTTTTAATATTTTAATCCAACGATTTATTATACAATAAAGTTATAACTTGAGAATAAAATCTATTTAGCACAAAGGTTCACTTGCCAGTTTACATATAGACCATTACTGAAACCATAAACCATAGCTTTCAGACCATCACAAATATCTAGATCCAGGGTGGTTTGAGGGAGAGGTGTGGTTTCTCATGGCAATGAGAACAAGATAAATACACAAGATGTACTTGTGTACATCTTGTGTACTTCCACAAGTGTACAAGATGTACTTGTGTACTTCCACAAGTGTACTTGTGTGGAGATGTATATCTTGTACATCTCCACCCCTTTTTTAAAGGGCCTGAGAAAGAAGGCAGCAACCAAAAATAACCTTTTATTAGGCCTAGTATGGTACATATATATGTACTCTACCTATACGTATAGCAGGTAAACAGTAAATTAGGTCAAAGTGTGCGTGCGTTAAGCCTAACATTACTTATTTAGGGCCCCAAGACAGGCTTCTGGTTACTCTGTTCCACTTTACTGGTATTGCGCTTCAATATTCGAATAGCGCAAAATGTGAACTTTTTAGTACAACAGTCCATATCCTGTACATTCCATCCATAGTAGCTACAAGTTGCATTATTTCTGAAGGATGGGTTGGAATAATGGTCCATATATATATTCGTAAAGCAGACTAAGTTGTTCACAACTTAGTCTGCTGTGACACCCCTGGACTTTATAATATACAAATACAATCAGGAAATTAACTAAACATAATATATAATAATATTTTACCTCTCCAGCACTATGCAGTGGACAGTATATATTCATAAGGTCGCGGTGCCCGTATGTCTGGATCAAATTAATATACTTGAAGGCATGATATCTCGGTTACCAAGAGACAATAGTTTACGTGTATATTGTGACGGGTTGGTGACGGAAGATGGCAGCGCAGGTGTGGTCTGAAAAGCGAATACGCTGAGTATGGAACTGTGGAGAGGAAAATTGAACTTGGACTTGGTAATTATATTTCATCTACACAAACTGAACTGTAGACCATTCTCGCTGATTTGGAGGAAGTACGTCAAGACGAAAAAGATGTTTTCGTAGTTGTCGATAGCCGAAGAGCACTTGATTCATTAAACAGTCGAAATCCAGTCTTCATGTCCATATTTGAGGATTGTAAGAAAAGTACAAATGAGATAACGCTTAAAGGTCACAAATCCACATTCATGTGGATTCATTCCATCTCATCTCATGTTGGAATAGTGCCCAACGAGGTGACGGATGAGCTGGCCAAATGCGCCACTACATGATCACAAGTTGACATTGAATGTGTTTTAACCATGAGACAAATAAAAAGCAAAATAAGACATAAGCAGCCATAGGCGGAAGTGACGAGAAGAGATATAATATATGAGAGAAGTCACACCATGCAACACTTCGTGAAAGACAACAACAATTTCACTTTCAGTCAAAGGAAGACTGCTTGGAGTGTTTACACGTGTGGGTCAGGCTTGGTTACCAATGCAGTACTACTGGGAATATTGGACAGGTGTTAGTGATAATGACATCAAGTGTAAACTATGTGGTGTGTTAAGGTCTCACACCCTCACCCAGTATGATCTTGATTGCCCGCTGATTAATGTATATAGGCGTACTGAGATAAGGACTGTTCCTGAACAAATAGCCTGGATGTGCCACAACGGAAATATTGATGATATTCTGGAGAGATAAAAGAACTTTGCAGAAAGATTGTAAAATTTTGTTGATGTCTGAACGTCTACTTGTAGCCTCTCTATTGCTACTTATGTCTATGGACTTAGTCACAAAAGTTTGTGTTTTGTGACGTTTAAATATATATAAACACGTATTGAACGAGGTAAGAACAGCTTGGGCTACCTGGAGAGGGATTTGGGATTTCTTCTACTCCCCGAGCCCGGCCTAAGGTCAGACTCGACTTGTGAAAAAATTACATCCACTTGCCTTCAGGGAGGATCGAACTCCCGGCCTCTGGTTTACTAGACCAGCGCTCTAGCCACTGAGCTATGAAGGCTCTTATTCTTTCGTGTGCATTTATACCTCAAACTTATTTCAATTTCAGATTCATTTAGTGTACTTGCGACAAGATCAGACTCACACTTATCACTCAGCATCTGCTTAGAAGTGGAGCACTATCAGATAGAGGATTACCACACAATCAGGACGAAATACGCAGTAATTATTAATAAATATATATTTTAATTCAAGTGGTTTCGAGGATCGATGTCTCCAGTCAGTGAGGCTTTCAAACGTCGCTGTAATTATTTGGAAATAAAGCAATTGAATTATTGAACAAATTACGTCCATATTACCCCCCCCCTTCCCCGCTCCTGTGCCAGTTAAGTCTACTACGGGCTCACCATAGCCGTGCTACTACTGTTCAGAGTAGCTGAATCTAAAACAACAACAACAACGTCTATTTTACCAGGTAACATAGATGTAAGATCTCTGGATTGTTTTAAGCGTAGGATTAAAAAAGAAGAGGGATGTTTTTGCACAAGTTCACTTTGTTTCACGGGATTCTCAATTTAACGTTTCAACATCGTTTAAAGTGTTTTAACAATCTATTGACTGCTGCTCCTCAGTTTATTCGTACGTATAAACAGTTATGGCGCTTATATCGATCTGAAGTTGGAACTCAGTACAACGGTATTCAGCAGTACTTGTATGGTGCCAGGTGCTTGGTATTGTATTATCAACAGTAAAGGTGTATGCTAGTGACGTTCTCAAGGTAATCAGTGACCTGTTGAAAACTGGGTCAAGGCTAGAATATACTAGATTAATGACAGCAGAACACTATCACTGACATACTATTACTGATAGCACTATAGACAGCACTATCACTGTTCGTAGGTGTCCTTGTACTCTCAGATTCCACCGTGCATAGACCTAGAGACAGGCATTACTAATATTACCCATATATTTATTTGCGTGCACCACCTCAATCGACTTGAGAATGGTTCAGGACGGACCGAAACGTCGTCGTCCCTTTACCTTCTAGTGTGTGGTCTGATCAACATATGATTGATAAAGATTAAGCCACCCAAAAGGTGGCACGGGCATGAATAGCCCGTAAGTGGTGGCCCTTTTGAGCCATTACCAGTATCAAGAGCTGATACTGGAGATCTGTGGAGGTGCGACTGCACCCTGCGTGACGGGAGATGTCTCCCGTGTCTGATCATCATATATTTATTAATGAGTTATAAGGTACTGTTTTACTTGTGTAATTTTACTTTGATGTATAATTTGTCGGTTTCAGGCGAGTTTCGCCGATGACGGTGGGAGCAGTCTACGAGACGGGAACCCGCGAGCAGTGCGTCGGACCCACAGTGATGTAGGGGGCACTGGAGGCCGCAGTTGTCTCCACTACTCACGACAGTTGTCTACTCCTCAGCCTATCAAGATCCGACCAGCCCATAGACTTCCCCAACACACTGCTTCTTTACACCGGTCTAAAAGGTAAGCCTCCTTATCAAGCAGTTTTGTTTTGTGTAATCCCACATGTCTTTGTAAATACCTTAGTATTACATTTATCATTTATATAATTCATTTCTATAATGAAATTAACTCTTAGTTTACCCCATGTTTTCTCGATTTGATGATTGTCCAGTGCGGACCGAAACATCGTTGTTGTTTCTTCATTTTCAGATTTGTGGGTTCATTATCAACATTTCTCTCACACACCTGCCGGGCTGTCTTACCCTGTCCTGTTTATCACTCCTGTCTCTGATCCACATCCTGTTTTTATGTAGTGTGATTTGTTCAGTTTGTCTAATATTACAGATTCAGTTTGTTCTTCTATATATGTCAAAAGATAGCCAACAGGGCAAATTTACGCGTAATTCTATTTTCATTACAATATACTCATAACAATTCAATTTCTTTCTTTATTATGCACCCCATACCCATCCCGTGGGCGGTGGTGTAATGGATTACAGAGGCACATAATCGGTTCAGGAACTGAACCCTCTAGTTCGTTTAGCTAAGCAAATAACAATGTTTGACGCTAGTTACAAAAACAAACGAAATTATCTGTATGTCTTATGAAAACACTGAGTTTCACACTTATAATGTCTGGGTTTATTGACCAATTGTCTAGTGACAATGTTGCATATTCATCATGTGCGAGCAGGTTAAGTACTTCGTTCGGCTGCGTTCTCGACTCAATCGGAGATCCCGGGTTCGATTCCCGAGTGGGACAGAAATGATTGGGAACTTTTCCTTTCACCTAATGCATCTGTTTACTTAGCAGTAAATAGATACGGGAGTTGAGCAGCTGTTGTGAGGTTGCACCCTGGAGAGGGTCAATAGTTTAACCTCGGGGCAACCTCGATACAAGCCTAAAGTATCAATATGACGGAGCCCGTCCTCAGAGCAAATCTATTACTATGACAAACTACACACCTCCCTCGAATAACCTGGATAGTTATCTAGATATTTGTGATGCTCTGAAAGCATATTACAGATCCAGTAATATGCAGGCGATGAGTCACAATAACGTGGTTAAAGTATATTGACCAGACCACACACTAGAAGGTGAAGCGACGACGACGTTTCGGTCCGTCCTGGACCATTCTCAAGTTGATTGAGAATGTCAATCGGCCAAGTCAATCGACTTGAGAATGGTCCAGGACGGACCGAAACGTCGTCGTCCCTTCACCTTCTAGTGTGTGGTCTGGTCAACAGATCCAGTAATAGTCTACATGTAACCTGGCAACTAAACGTTTGTCCTAAACAGTGATTATTCTCAAGTTAGAACTTATTGTATTATAAATCGTTAATATAAAATATGAAAAGAATATGCTGAAAATGATTTTTTTGAAAAATTTGATTTTCTGTAAACGGAATTATCGGGTACAATGAAATATTTTCGAATTCCATATTTCACACTATCGTCAATAATACACTGTTAACGTAACCAACGTTATTAAATCTAACCAAACCCTAACCTAACCATGTATAGAGCGTAGATAATAATACGAATTATGAATTCATTCTCATTCCATTCCCGTAACCGTATTTTCTTCATGAGAACAAACAGGTTGCATGACTTCGGGCTAGGCTCTTCCAGGCGGTGGCTAATCCTAAAATTCATCAAAATTAATGTGCTGCATATTCTAAATTTGTATTTTCTTAAAAATGTTAGGTAATATCATTGCATACTAGAATGTGCTGAATGATTAGGCCTAACTTAGGTGGTTAGGTTCTGTTTGCAGGTATTGGTATGTGCAGTCAACCCGTTCTCGCAAATTTAATAAGTCAATATTGACTTATTAAATATGTGCATAGGTGATATACTAAACATAATAGATACCCTTAAAAAGATTCATAGAAAACACCGACCTTACCTAACCTTGTTAGTATCTTAAGATAAGCATCTTATTGCTTCGTAATTACAATTATTACCTAACCTATAATAGGTATAGGTTAAGTAATAATTGTAATTACGAAGCAATAAGATGCTTATCTTAAGATACTAACAAGGTTAGGTAAGGTCGGTGTTTTCTATGAATCTTTTTAAGGGTATCTATTATGTTTAGTATATCACCTATGCACGTAGTTAATAAGTCAATATTGACTTTACGAATTTGCGAGAACGGGTGTGCAGTACGTGGGTGAAACATTTATAGAGGTGAGATTCGAGCAGAGGACGTGAATGAAGCCCAGCTCGAGGAAAATACATACGTCATCAGTTGTTATTCCTGTGTAGCCAGGCTCAATATATTTAGAAACAAGTTATAAAACACTCTTATATACAATGAAACACCGCTATGTGCAATGGAATATAATGAGAACATTTTGCGAATGTAAAGCACTTATTGTCTCGACTCCTCATTCATACTCGCTTTAATCTGCCTCGATTGTCGCAAAGCTTGTTACCGTGCTGAGGTCCACAGCTGTGTAATTGGTGTGAATAATCTCCACCACTACCCTGCATCAGACATTAATATTGTGCGGCCGGTGAATCACTATTGAATATTTGTTGTAATTAATTGCAGTCGATATGGAAAAAAAGAGGCAAGTGTGGTATTTGTTAGCGGTATATATATATATATATATATATATATATATATATATATATACTTTATATATATAATATATACTTTATATATATTTTAATGATTAAAAAACACATGCCTTACAACAGCTCATAACAGAATATTGTGTTTTTCTTCAGCCTTAAAAGAAGCAAAGGGTCTTCACATTTACGTCGTTCAATTAGTCAACCTTTAGACTTGGACAAGGCGTATGAGAGCCCCAGCTCGCACAAGTGCACCAGCCCCACACACGCGCACAATAGGCGACAACGACGACCCTCGGCCGGAAACATTCTCAATGACGACATCATCACTTCCGAAGATGAGATTGGAATCTCTGATTCAGAGGATTTCAGAACTGATTTGAAGAGAAGTTTAGATGAGGTAAGAGTATATTGTTTATAATTGTGTTAACATTGTTCTTGGCTAGGGGCACCTTGAATAGCCTCACTACAGGCTTTCTCTCTCTTACGTAATGATATTCTAATGTGAACAGATATGATAGTTGTACCGAAATGGATTTGTAAAAGTTAATCATGAAAGGAAGAAGTTAACTATTTCACTTCCTATTGCATGACTAATATATTATCTCATGCTGTCACCTGCGATGATTTGCTATCTAGTTTGATTATCAAAAGTTATTTATTTAAATAGTGGATTTTTTTTTTTAAGTAAGAGTTTGATATGAGTTTATATTCAGTATCTAATAAACAGTACTGCATATACTAAGACAATTTTAGATGCAGAATTATTTAGTTTCATAAAACTAAAAATATATATTTTTAGGATACAGCATTTCATAAACAAAGGAGTAATATTTTGGAGAAAGTACAACGCAGAACGACGAAAATCATCCCAAAACTAGGGGTTTTGGGATGATTTTGGGAGAGGCTAACACCCAAAAACTGGGGCTCGCCTCTTCCAACTTAACAAGTTGAATTGTGTTGGGAGTGTAGTAAGCCACTTGAGGTCGGCTCCACTGCCACATTTGTGTTGTTAAATGTCGGCCCCCCATTATGAAGTCTGAAATTCAATCAGATGTGTTTTCCATAGTGCTGAAGTTACTGTACAACTGCTGTTTACCTGTGCAATTTCAGGATTTATTTGAAAGCAATGAATCAAATTAATTTGGGTTACAAAAAAAGGTATTAGTGAAGATTGTATGAAGTTAAGCTGCAAGATAATGTGGAGACAGGACAATGAGGGATGAGTGGATGATATATCAGTTATAAGTTATAACTGACAATAAAAAGACAACCAATACTTTATATTTTACATCGGTGTTCACACTAGGAACATCAAACATCCCAACACCCGCACAGATGTCTGAAGCAGAAGAGAATCGAGTTAAGGGATAGCCTCATTACATGCAAAATAATCAGGAAGAGCATTGATAAATTAAAAGAATCAGAAGCTTGAGGTGTGGCTAGAATTCAATCTGAAATCATAAAGATACTGGCCAATGAACTATCTACCACTGAAAGCTTTAGACCCAGGGAAAGTCCCCTAGATTAGAAATATGCAACTGTTGCCCATATCTTTAAGACTGGCATTAAAAATTCTGCAGATAGACCAGTCAGCCTAATGTCACATACCTAGACACGTGAAGAAAACCAGAAAGGAGAAAATCATTCATCTTGGTGCACACTCGAGTAAAAGCAATAAACATAGTTTTGTAAAAAAAAAAAGCCCTTCCTAACTAATATGCTTAAATTTATTTAAACAGTAACCAATTATTCATATAAGACTTCCAATTGATGTACAGTACCTGTAGTATGAATGGACTTCTCTAACGTTTTGATTAGATACCGCATGAAAGACTGCCACAAAAACTGCAAGAACATGGAATAAACAGAAAAATACTAGGCAACCCAATAGTTAAAATGAAGAAAGCAAAGAGTCAACTTAAATGGAAATTAAAGTGACTGGGAATTTTTTTTGTATTGCAAGGTTCCATCTTTGGGACAACAACATAGAAGATAACATAATAATGAACTCTCCAAATGCTCAGAAAACTGACAAATGCTTTTCAGCATTGATGAATTGCAGTAAATTGTGGCAAATTTGCCTGCATCCCTAACATCTAGCATGTTTGCTAAAATTCTGCAATATTTAGTTAGTTTTATGTACTTATCAAATTGAAGGAATTATTAATATAAAAAATGTTCAACATAACTTCATTTTGGTTTTATCCTGTATGTATAAGAACAGGAGGGACTTGTCTCCATGATTGCTGTTTCTTATTTGCTAAGACAAGTTAAGTGGGTTATATCAATCTCTTAGTCCTCAAAAAATGCATCAATCCAGCCTAACTTTTTAATCAGTTGAAAATGGAGGCGACTGAAAAAATGAAATTAGTTTCAGATATTCAGTAAGGGATCAAGAAAAGATTAGTATATAATATTTTCTCGTATGTATTGTTTATATTGAAACTGTATCTTTTATTAAACTACTTCAAATCATTCTTAATACTGTGTGCTTAATATTTTCTTATCATAAGCATAATTGATGAAACATTTGCCACAATGTATTTAATGTAACTATACATGTACAGTACTACAGAAGCATAATTGTTATATAGTAACATAACACTACTTTTGTCATATCGAATTTCAGAAACATAAAGTAGCTTATTTACCTTGGGTAAAGATTAGAATTCATTGCGATAAATAATTTATACTTTGACCGATGGTAATGTAACTTGTGTTAATTGACTCTGAAATAGGCCTTTTGAGTAAAATAGTTTTGAAAGAGGTAATTGATCTAAAGAGAGATTGTATACAGTATTTTGTTAATTTTTACTAGTTTAAATTCAGGATACGAACAATGGATTATGCATTTACAGTACATGTTTTAGTGATTAATTGGTACATTTTTGCAAAGCCACTAATACACACAGCATTTCAAGCAAGTCTTAAATCCCTAATGTGAGTTAGGACCCGAGGTTTGTGAATCATAGAGCCTGGTGTGGTACCCAATGTCTGGAGGTTTCTAGGTGGGTACCTTGGGAGCTACCAGGTGGGGGGGAAGATACTCCCAGGAGGAGAAATAATTACTCAGGTTCAGTTGTTCTTTAGTTGTATTGTTACTGAGAAAATGTTGAACCTCGTGTACTGTAAATGGATTACAGTGTATATAATTCCTGCTGAAGTGTAAAACTTTCAACAATTAGGAAGTGAAAGAATCTGTGACTTTTCAGACTGTAGGCTGGCTATATGTAAAAAGAGGCCTACCAGCTATATTTTTTACTTTAAATACTTAAATGCTGTGCATATTTACTGTTCATACAGGCCATAATTTGTTTCCAAATGCCTGTAATGAATACATCACTAATAATGTTTGCATAAAAGACCTTACTGAAATTTGTTTACTTTTTCAGGATGACGACATGATCGTTTATGCAGAAGCTCTCTGGGACCATGTGACATTAGACTCTGAGGAGCTTGTATTCAAGGCTGGTGACCTGATCACAGTAATAGATTCAAGTGATAAAGACTGGTGGTGGGGTCGAATAAGTCACAGGGTTGGATGGTTCCCAGCTGCCTTTGTACGGGTAAGTCAGTTTTTTTTTCACTTCACTTGTTGACCTCATCCAGAATATTGGTGGATAGCTATTGTAATGTTAAATAGGAAATAAGATTAATTTTACTTCAAGTGTCTACCACATTGACAATACAGTGCATGGAACATGCTAAAAATGATCTTGAATAGAACAAAATCAGGTTGTCAAGTGCGTCTATATATCTTTTGATGCCTTGCCTTGCTTCTTTTGGGAACTTAAGTTTCTTAGCCTTTAGATGGCGGCTTACAGTGTATAAATATGATGAATGAAGGTTCATCTGAAGTACCTGTGGCTTGTCATACAACTTTCCCTTTTATAATTTAGGCAAATTGTGTTTTTTAAATTTGTGTACCTGTAATTATCAAGATTTCTTAACTCTTGGTAATTACTGTATAGTGTTTGAAGTGTATAATGTTATAGAGTCATCAGTGTTTGAACATTCTTACATATTGTATTGCAGACATTTGAAGAAGCTCTTGAGAGTCAATGTAGATCATATTAATATAATTTTTAAGCAATGTTGCTGTGAATATTAGTACAATAGTACAATTCAGTAAATGGAGATTCATATATATACACTTGCTTGAACCAACTAGAATTTGTAATTAAAAAGAAAGATGCCCAATAAAATTTCACAATTGTTTTCAGATACTTGTGAATCAAGAAGATCATCAAAATTCCAGAAGTCATGATGATACAAGAATTCTGGGGCCAGTTAGAAAGCTCAGCGTCTCTGGTTTGTCGCATGATCAAATCCGAACCAATGTCATAAATGAAATCATATCGACTGAGCGTGATTTTGTAAAACATTTAAGAGATGTTGTTAAGGTACAGTAAGATGTCTTATTATCTGTTAATTATAAGTGTTTATAAATTAAAGTACAATAGTTAGAATGGGAAAATCAGAATCCTTGTAATAATAATTATTCCATTGCTGTAATGCATTTTAATAGTACTTTACATTTGTTTTTTGTTTTTATCCAGGGATACTTGCGGCAAGTTCGAAAGAGACCAGATATGTTCAGTGATGAAAGAATATCCACCATCTTTGGTAACATGGAGGCCTTGTATCAGTTCCAGAGCAACTTCCTTAGAGAACTAGAATTGTGTATAGATTGGCAAGACCCCCACAAGTCTTGCATTGGTGCTGCCTTCATTCGCAATGTGAGTTAAATTAATTAAAATAATGTTATTCAGAAATGTCAAAAGGCCAGTTAGTCACTGGTTACTTCACAATGCCCAGGATTCCATAAAGTCCTCAAAGGTTTAAATTGATGGTTTTAGCAATCAGGAAACACAGACAGAAATACTGTACAATAAACAATTTCAAAACAAACTGAGAGAGGATATGAAATTTCAGGGCTGAATTAATGCATAGGCAAACACAATGCATACCAGAGGTTCATAGTTTAGTTAGTGTTTACTTGTGCTTTTTTACATATATTTGACATTATAAACATTGCATAACTAGATGTGGGGTGAACACACAAAGGTAATTAGGCGAGGTTTTCCCGGGTCACACATCTCTGGATACTAACAGAGTCGTTCAGTAAATATGGTATAATGACTACATAGTGCATATTTTACATAATCATTCTTAGTGAATCACAAATGTTAAACTGTAACATATTCCATAAAGAATTAAACTTCTAATATTTTGTGTTTTTACTTAAAAATAAATTTCCTATTCCAGAGAGAGAAATTTGAAATATACAGTGAATATTGCAATAATCACCCTGCTGCAATGTCATCACTACAAGAACTTTACCAGCACCAAAAATACATTCATTTTTTTGAGGCTTGTCGACTTCTGCAAGAAATGATTGACATATCTTTGGATGGGTTTCTACTAACTCCAGTGCAGAAAATCTGCAAATATCCTCTTCAACTGCAAGAACTGTTGAAGTATACAAAGGTATACTATAATAAATGCTTACTGTAAAATGTATGTACAGTATTTTTAGACTGGAGCCTAGTGCTGGAACCTCTTAGCCACTTGGCACAAAATTTAAATACTGTGCCTGTGTATTTCAGAATATGACTAATTTATATGCAGTTGTTTGTCAGTCAGTTATCTTCCAGGTATGAATTATTGGGGCAGTTGTATCAAACTTTTCATGTAATATATTAAGAAAAGGATATACAGGTAGAAATATTAATTTACATCCAGATTTTAATATACTGTACTGTAATTTTAATATCTATTTCTTGATAAAAAGACAAAACCAGCTCATCTAGATTCTGAACTATTAAACTATATGTTACTTCTGATACAAAGCATAATTATATTTAAATATATGTTTTTTCCTGTTCATTTTAGCCTGATCATCCAGACTATACCAGCGTTCAAGGAGCATTGGAAGCCATGCGTGATGTGGCCCTTCTTGTTAACGAGCGAAAACGGCGTATGGAATGTTTAGAGAAGATTGCATCGTGGCAGATTACTGTCGAAGGTTGGGAGGTGAGCAATGAACCTGAAAAAGATGTGATGGTCTAAAATGTTAACCAGATTATATCATTTACTGTCATCATTTGGTCTGGTCATTAACTAGCTTGGTGACCTTGACATGCCAAACAGGTTCCCAATATCCAACATTGGAAAACTATGATAAAATGTTTAAGTTTAATAAATATTTATTCTTGTATAGGGGCCTGAGCTGCTTGAAGATAGCTCGCAGCTGATCTACCAGGGAGAGGTTACCAAAGGAGCTGGTGGATCCTGGCCTAAAGAAGTGACTCTTTTCTTATTTGATCATCAGCTTGTATATTGCAAGCGAGACCTTCTCAAGCGGAATACATTTGTGTACAGAGGGAGACTGAATCTCGACATGTGTGAGATTGTTGATCTGTCAGATGGGAAAGGTATGTTTATGATAAATGTTTTATAACATGTACTGAGTTTGTAAAATAATACATAACCAAAATTTTATTTACTAATATTTACGTTTAAGAAGTAAATTAAATTTCCCAAAAGTATATTAACTACTATTTATATACAAAATTCATGTATGTAATTGCCTAAGCGTAGTTACAGGATGAGAGCTACGCTCATGGTGGTCCGTCTTCCCAGGATTGTCGTATAACACTTTGAAACTACTAATGGGTTTGACCTCTACTTCTTTCTCACTCTACTCATTTCAACCGTCTACCACTCTGGGAAAATGAATTTTCTTATATTTCTTTGGCAGCTTTGTTTAGTTTAAATCTAGTGCATAAAGATAGAATATTTATAGCATTTATAAGGAAATCAATTTTCCATATATAAATGCAGAACTGATGTTAAAATACATACATGTAACACAATGAAGGAGTGATAATTTATTATTTACTAGGTTTCCTAGATTTAGGCAAGATGAAGTTAAATTACATATTGTATACAGTATTTAACAGCTTCATGGAGATCATTGCATAGTTTTATTTACTTACATACAAACTGGGCCAGACTCTGAAGTACTGTGCTGGGATTATTTCAAAGCAGCACTGTATACAAATATTTTATTATGAAGTCAAAGTGTTCATCACTTCACCAGGAAAATTTGAACATTTCTCCAAGTGGTGGCAGGTGAGAGAGGCTGTGATGGTTGCATTAGCCTAGCAACAATATCCTGGCTGATCATGATCCTCCAGGGAAGGCTGGGCCGAGGCAAGGGTTGAAAGTTGATTTTTCAATATCATAAAGTTATCTACAGTCAAATGACTAAATGTATGAGCTGTTTCAAACCTTTTCCATTATTTATTTAATCACGCCCATTCCTCACCGTGACAGAAGCATTTCCCCATCTATAAAACATCAATTCTATGCGTGGAAGTCATACCAGTCGTGTGGGTAAAAATCTGTTAAATTATCTGCTATTATTTCATGGACGCATTGAAGTAGGTTGTTGAATCACAAATATTTGCTTTGTACATACATCTTGTGAAAATTGTTTAACCTTTGATGGTTATTTAAGGTGTATAGTATTTATTGAAAAGCATTTAATACAGTACATGTAGTAACTCTCACAAATTCTTTGAAGTAGCCAGCAACTGCTAGGTTGCAACTCGCCACTATAAATTTTAATTTGTATAATTATGTAACTATTTCATTTATTAATGTTCAGGCTTTGCGTATTAGAACTGCAGATGGTGTGTGTCAGGTACACTCACTTTTTAATACAAAATGTTACAAATTCAGTCCTGAGGGTTTGGATTAACCCACTAGGATTCAGAAATACAGTCTGCAAAGGGTTAACAAAGTTCTTCCAATTTCAGACTCCAGCCTAAACATCAGTGTTCATAATGCCTGGAAGATCCATAGTCTTGAAAAGAACAAGTGGTATGTTTTTTCATGTAAAACTGCTGCAGAAAAACATAAATGGATGGAGGCCTTCAGGTAAGGGAGCTTTAACATGTATGTTGATGGTAAATGCTGTAAATAAATACTTTTATAATACATAAAGTACATAATGTGTATACAGTATGTAACTCTTCCATGACACACTATTGTTTACAAGTTTTACATCATAATTTCCTTACAATAATTTATGGTTACAGAAGAGAACGTGAATTAGTAGCTGCAGATGAACGCGCAGGATTTGTTGTGGCAGACAAAGCTAAACATCTTGCTAAAGTTGCTGCTCGCAACCAAAGGAACAGGCCGAAGAGACCGCGGAGTGAGTAATCAAGCTTGAATTTGTTAGTTTTATTTACATTTTTGCATAGGCTGCGGAAAGACAACTGTTGTATTTTCCGATTAAGGCCCTCTTGGTCGTTTCCTTGAGTTATGGCATTAGGTCCACCAAAATCACAGCAGCATGCCAGGCTTTGAGTCCTACAGAGATAAGGTACTCTTGCAAATTCATTCCATAGTCAGAGGGAAAGAAGCAGTGGAAGGGCATACCTCAATCTGCTTCCAAGGACACTGCTCACTATAAGACAAAAAACATATCAAACCACTTGACATCACCTCCAAATGATCATTGGAATCTTATTTTATAGTCGAGAATTGTTTTGAAATTCGCATAAGGATCTCCTATTCTCTACACTTCCTGCCACCCTTTTACTGCTTAGTCTTGAGACAGTCTGTTTAAGGGGGTTCCATGCTTCATGGCATAGTGCCAAATTATTTTATGTACTGTATGTTTAAAATATACAGATTGCCTCGGATTGGTTTCAGGGTTTTCTATTCTGGAGCAGATTGTGAGAACGACCAAATATATCTCTGAGGCTGTTCAATGAAGTTTGGACTTCTACCTTGGCAATCATAAGGTTTATTTGCAGAAATGTTCGTTATGGGGTTTCATGAGCACTTTTTGTATTGGGGGTTTTGCCTAGGGTTTATTTTTTAATTCACTGTTTTAGTGGTCCCTCAGTTTTGGAGGCGGCCTCCATTTTCCCCACCTGCGTTGTTCGGTGGGGATTGTAACTTATCCTATTCCAGTGACTAGTTCTACTTCCCCACTTCATGTGAGGAACATCAGTACATTATCTGCTGGCTCCCATGTGGGCTGTAGATTGTCCTTGTGAATGCCTGTTTTGCCTTGGGCAATTTGTTTCCTTAACTTTGTGTGCACATATTCTCAAAATTAAAGAGTTATGTGGTTGCCCACAAATGTTACTTGTTAGGGCTTTGTTTGATGTTCTAGCCCCAAAGATGTGTGTCCTGACCTCTTGGTCCCTGATGTCTGGTTGTTGGTCTTGGTGCCCCTGGTTGCACCTGGATTCCTGGGCGTGGTGGCCTCGTTATGTGCTTCTTGCACGTAGAACCCTTGGCTGTCTGCCCAGGGTCTCCTGGTTGTGTGCTTTGGAGACCATGTTTGGTTGCCTTGCTGCTGGACTGCTTGTCTTGAACTGATCTCCTTGCTCTGTGTTCAAAATGTTTGCTCTGGCTCTGCATGCTTAGGACTTCTGGGTTTTGTGCCTGGACATAGGGCCATGGGGGAGGTTTAGTTGTTCATTTGTTGGGAATTGTATTCAGCTGATGTACCAGAGTTGTAGCTTTATTCCAAGCTTGTATTCTGTTAATATATTTATTTATTATATATAATATATATATTCTTTCAAGGTTCAGGCTTTTCAGACCTAGTTTATTAACCATCATATGTTATTGCACTGTTTTTAGGCTCATCTTTCCTAGTTACTGTGTAAGATGGTCCGGTTGAGCCTGCCAGATATTTGCCAATGTGGGCATGACTTGAAATACAGTATGTATCACTTCGTCTTCTCCCAAGATTAGGGTCTGGACTTTGATATTGCAACAGCACCTGTGCCTCCAGTTTCTGACTGGACCTTCCTTGTCCCAACTGCAGGCGAGCCTGTTTCACCTGCAGGCTGCTCCAAGCAACAGTCTGTTGAACCACATTTTATCACACGTCAAGCCTGCCCTGGGGTTAGGCTTGGTGAGTAAAGAACTCTTGGAACACATTCCAGGTACAATCTAGGTGTCTGTTGTCTGTGGATACAGTCATCTTTTCCTCCAGGTCTTCTTTACCTTCTGCTGCTTTAAGGGTATCACCACTCCATACTAAGCACCCACTGAAATTACAGCACATGCCTACCTCATAGTACAGCAAGTCCTTGAGTTAAGGAAATATCCCATAACAATGTGTATATACAGTCGTAGGCTTTGCAAAGCCATGATTTTATATTTAGGGCTGGTATACACCTACTTCATGTAAATGCGTGAATGAAACATTATCCCAAATCAAATAATGTGTTAGTAGTTACATGTTCGTACAGTACAGTACACCTCAGTTGTTTCCATGGCCCTGTTTTCACCCAAACCAATGTTATTACACAATAGCCTGAGCAACTTTGAACTCCACTTATGTAAGTAACCTTGCAAAATATCTATTCTAGCAGTAATGGAAGAAGCAGCAGTACAAAGCATACATCAATCCATCAATGGCACTACTGCACATTATGACACCAAATAACATGTCCAACAACTCGATAATCTTTCAAAATACTCATTTGTATCCGTGATATAACCAAAAATCTTTCTAAAACTTCATAATTAGTAACTGCCCATTACCCTGACCACCACCAGATAGCAGCACTAGCTAGTTTGATTGGGTCTAGGGAGGTAGCATTCCTCACTTCCTCAAGTACAATCCACCCAAGCAAACTCGTGAAAATGAAGAATAGAAACCAACCATGGTGCCACTTGGCACTTCTTTCACTCAATGCTTGATTTTTTGGAGCAAGGCCCACCCTCTCACCCCAGTTTCTCAATTGAACCACCTACTTACTGTGAAAATTTATAGCTTGAACAAATTAAACCATAGGAACTTGCACGATAATCATCAAAGGCACTTTACCATGCCTCAAAAGTATTCCTGGATATTCACTTTCACTACAAAATGTTTTCTACCAAGATTCGAATCGCTAGCAGCTATATATTTTATGCAAAGCTTTGTGTGTGTTGCTTGGAATAAAAGATTTAGCAATAAGACAGTAGGTACATACTGTATACTCTACTGAGCTAAATCTTTGTTCAAGTCTTGGAAGTGACAATTAATTTCTGCAGATAATAGAATGTACAGAAACTTTCAAAGATTCTGCACTTCAGCTTTGTTTTTATTTGATACCAAGGCACCTACAATTCTGGAAGAAAAGTGTGTGAACTTCCCGGGAAAACTTTCTGATCCTTAATTTTCCACTTTTTCTCATTTGAATAAAAAACATTAAAATTTAACAGTGATTGCTAAAGATGCAGGCATCTTTTGTGCTGATTGTTCTCTCAATTGGTTTTTCTATGCACAGAAATTATGGAAAATCCAGTTAATTTTCTCAGTCCTTTTGTCACTCGGCTTGGCACCATTCCTTTCCTTTTTCCTAAACCCTTATCCTCACATCCTTTCAAAGGGCTTATACAGCCATAAAGGGGTAGTGCTTTCTCTTAATAATTTACTTGCCTCAGTCCTACTCAGCCAGTGAGACTATCTCATGCTCAATGCCATTGAGAACTAGTACAACATAATGTACTGCATGCTCTCAGCCAATGAGGTAGTATTTATTGTGGCATATTATACTTTCTCAGTGAGTGCTTTCCACAGTGTGCTTGCCAATGGGTTATATTTATTGTAGTCCGTGCCATTTTATTTGTATTCTAGGGATTAGTTATTACCCACATTGGCTGGTAAATAGCATGCGAATGGCAGTGCTGGTGGTGCTGCAAAAGTGGCAAAGTATCATGCGTGATGTTAAAATGCATGTTAGTGTTTTGTATTTTAGTATCATGTTAATATCTTTGGAAACCATGTCTTGTTGGCAGAAACCTTAGGTTTAATGCTAGGGATGGTGTGGCCCTATACACTTGTGAAAAAGGTTTTCGGCCTTTTATGTTGTATGTAGTAGTAGTTGCAGTTTTGCCTCATAGGACAAGGTCTGGGCAGATGCCCACCACAAAAAAACAGGAGTGACTTCCTAGCCAGCCTATTTAACTTGGGCTTGTGTATATACATAAAGTTAACCATGTAGTATTTAGATATCCAAATGTATTTCCATTTATGCATGTGTAGATACACATTAATACCTGCCATGAATAAGTTACATATTTGGTTCTGTAGGCAGCAATGTGGCTGCTGCCCTTGCATTGTGAGCTTTTCCTCACTTGTTTCATCTTGTTTCCCAAGTGTTGCATCTGGGTGTGTTGGCCCTTATTCTGCCTAACAGGGAATGGTACTTTGGAGATGTTTTGGGTACCATTAGCTTGTTTAGAAGATCCTCTCGCTCTTTCTCATCTTGGTGTTGACTTTTTATGGGGGTTTGGTACCCACTTTTCCTGGGGCATGCATCTTTGCATTTTTCTGTCCCCTGTTCTAAACCTGTCTTCCTTGCTGACCATGGTCTCCTGTCATGTCAACCCTTTCTATCTTTGTTCTGTTATTCTGTTGTGAATACAGTGTACACTATGGAGTCCTTGTGGGGCTAGTCCAGAAATCAAATGATTGTTTACCATTGGCAAACTAGTTTGCTTTGTTTTTTGTTTCTTGATTAAAGATATTTTTTCTTTACCTGAACTTTCTGGGCATTTTTCATGGTTTTGGTCAACCTTTTATCCCCATGCTCCACTTGCTTTGAGGATCACACCAGACTGTTTCTAGTGTTAAGTTGGCTTGCACAAGTAAAGATGTCGAAGTATTTATTAATGTTCATGATCTCAGAGTGAAGTGCACCATGGAACTTCCAAGGTTGGAAGCTTTCTCCCAGAAAGCATTTCATTACATTCAACACTTGATTTTTATGCCACTTGCTAAACCTGTAATTTGAGTTGTGTATGCATGTAAAGTTGTTCAGTCTGTTGAAAATTTAGGTTACTTGTGTTGGACCATGTTAGGGGTATATTTGTTTTTCAAGGACACAAGATTGGTATATCAAACTTTCTAAGATTGAATATTTAGTGTTTTTCTCAGATTGTTTCACCATATATCTGCATTGTAAATCACATGAAGCAACCTGAAATAGCTTGGCATGTTTTCTCACAGCAACCAAATCGCACAAGCGTGTACAGGCCATGACGTACGCTCAGGCTGAACTTCTAGTCAATGTTGATCCTGAAATTCGCTCCAATAGCCTTCCCTCAGGTGTTCAGCCACCCGAGGGCAAAAAGAAAGGCAAGTGGGATGAACTTGCCTCAAGTTAGATTAGACCTTTGATCAGCTTACAGAAGCCATTATTGTATATAAAAATGGCTATGGTGATGGTAGCACTTAAACACCTTTGACAATTGATGCTTTTATGAAGCTTTAGTGAGCAGTTACTTTAGTTGGCAAACTGGAGAAAATCTTTTAACAAGCATGAGTTGTTTGTGTACATAATATACTTCCTTAGTACCGTAGTATTGGTAACCTATGTTCAAGAGTTCTTTTCCTTTCCTTCAGACTGCTTAAATTCTTCCGACTAGTTACTGGATGACGGTATTTGTTCAACTGACCATTAGTGCCAGGTGTGGTGGTGGTTTATCAATAATGAAGCTTTATGTAGTCATTTATATGTTGTTAATGCATTTAATATTCATTCTTATAATTTGTATTTTACTGCTGTTTGCACTAAGTTTTTAAGAGCTATTCAAACCAAACAAAAACGGGAAAGTAAATTTTGTTTACCGAGCCTTTTATGGTACTGTACATTATATAAAGTATGAATAAAGTATTTGAGTATTTTATTCAGTAATGAACACAAACTAGTAATTTTTTCATGCAGAATATGTTGTTCATTCTTAAATCTGCCACAACTAAATAAATAATTTAATTTACTTGTGTAATTTTAGGTCTGTGGTTCAGCTTTGGAGGTCATAAAAAGGGCAGAGGATCAGGACGAAATGTGACACAAATTCAGCATCACCCAGTGTGAAGTCAGCCTGATATTCTTTGTGGTAAATCTCATCATAAAGGCTGAAGGTCATCAGCTTCAATACAAGCTATTTAACACTCACGCATTGCCAGTGACTGGAATATTAAAGTGATTTTGGGGATTGTGTATGTTCATGTTTTATTGATCTTATGACTGTTAACTATGATGTTAAGATTAATGAACAAACCAGTATGAGTCGGCTTTGTAAGGTATGGCTATTCCTTACATCTTGGCACAATTGAAGATGTGCCGAGACTGATTTCATAATTGATACATATCCAACCAAAGCTGAAATGTTTTATCTTTAATGTGTTTTTTGAGAATATTTTAAAGTTTATGATAAAAACATATGTTGGAGGAGTCTAGTCATCTTCTGAATGTTTTGTAAGCAGTCTTGAATTTGATTTGAAGAATGAAATGAAAGGTTAAACTTTTCATGTAATTTATGCATCTTTTATTTATTTTATTTTTTTATAAAGAGGAAAGGACATTTTTATTTATGCCACCTGCTGGTTTAGGTAGCAACAAGTCTCATATCATGAAATTTTCATGTAAAAAAAAAAATGAATTTCCAAGTGTGTTAGTGGAATTACAATATGGTGTCGCTAGATAGGTTTTTATCAAGTGCCATTTTTTTTTAAATCTGGATATAGAAATGCTGTACATGTTTAGACAAAATTTATTTTATTGTAAAATTGTTCCTACAGTACAGTACAGTATATGATTTCCACATTGACAATGAAAGCTGGTTTTACTCCTAATCAGTGTTGTAAAGATATTTTTTCTTTAATGTATTAATCCTCAGGTTCTTTGAAGAATAAATAGTTACTTCATGTGTTAAAAATATAGTTAAACTAAAGATGTTTTGATCTGTGCAAATGTCAGCTATATGTGCCGTGTGTCAAGATTTGTACTACTGTATTTTTATCACTTTTTGGAGGTGTTCAGCTGTTTATTAATTTAAAGTTCACTTGAGCTATTGCATAATGTGGCATATTTGATTTACTAAGACTGGTTTAATATTTTAAACTCCAATTGTTTAAATGCCTTACTCTAAAGCTTGATATATTATTGAATTATAACTGAAAGACCAACAAACATTTGCACGATCTTTCACTGATTGTGTATATTATTTTACCTTGTTTTTATTAAAAATTATAGTTTATCTTTGTACAGATATAAATATATGTAATTGTTGTAAAAATGTATATAGAACAAAATATTTCTTTGAAATTTTTTTTAATTTTCCCCCTCATGTTTCTTGCTTAACTAAAATGTTGAATTATAAAAGGTAGTGGAAGCAAATTTGACTCTTATAATATTTAAAATAAGAAATGGCCAGTATTGGATTTAGACTGCCACATGATGCAAAGGGTCAAGACTCCATAGCCATGAGGGCACTGCACGTCTCACTTAGGCAAAGAAACATCGATGTAAAGAAAGCAGTTGACCAAGCGCATACAAAAGTTCTGCCATGAAGATGCTGATCTCCAAAGGTAGGTGGCACACACGTCTGATCAGGAAAACAAGAAGCCAACATAGTTTGGCAACCTAAACCTAACCTAACCTCACCTCACCTACCCTACCCTAACCTAACCTACCCTAACCTGACCTGACATTTTTAGGCCAAAATTGGGCTACTTTCGCTACTTTTTAGGCCAAAATTGGGCTACTTTCGCTACTTTTTAGGCCAAAATTGGGCTACTTTCGCTACTTTTTAGGCCAAAATTGGGCTACTTTCGCTACTTTTTAGGCCAAAGTTGGGCTACTTTCGCTACTTTTTAGGCCAAAGTTGGGCTACTTTCGCTACTTTTTAGGACAAAATTGGGCTACTTTCGCTACTTTTTAGGCCAAAGTTGGGCTACTTTCGCAACTTTTTAGGACAAAGTTGGGCTACTTTCGCTACTTTTTAGGCCAAAATTGGGCTACTTTCGCTACTTTTTAGGCCAAAATTGGGCTACTTTCGCTACTTTTTAGGCCAAAATTGGGCTACTTTCGCTACTTTTTAGGCCAAAATTGGGCTACTTTTTAGGCCAAATTGGCTTACTTTCGCTACTTTTTAGGCCAAAATTAGGCTACTTTCGCTACTTTTTAGGCCAAAATTGGCCTACTTTCGCTACTTTTTAGGCCAAAATTGGGCTACTTTCGCTACTTTTTAGGCCAAAATTGGGCTACTTTCGCAACGTTTTAGGCCAAAATTGGCCTACTTTCGCTACTTTTTAGGCCAAAATTGGGCTACTTTCGCTACTTTTTAGGCCAAAATTGGGCTACTTTCGCAACGTTTTAGGCCAAAATTGGGCTACTTTCGCTACGTTTTAGGCCAAAATTGGGCTACTTTCGCAACGTTTTAGGCCAAAGTTGGGCTACCTTCGCAACGTTTTAGGCCAAAGTTGGGCTACCTTCGCTACTTTTTAGGCCAAAGTTGGGCTACCTTCGCTACTCTTTAGGCCAAAGTTGGGCTACTTTTGCTACTCTTTAGGCCAAAGTTGGGCTACTTTTGCTACTTTTTAGGCCAAAGTTGGGCTACTTTCGCAACTTTTTAGGACAAAATTGGGCTACTTTCGCTACTTTTTAGGCCAAAATTGGGCTACTTTCGCAACGTTTTAGGCCAAAATTGGGCTACTTTCGCTACTTTTTAGGCCAAAATTGGACTACTTTCGCAACGTTTTAGGCCAAAATTGGGCTACCTTCGCTACTTTTTAGGCCAAAGTTGGGCTACTTTTTAGGCCAAAGTTGGGCTACTTTCGCTACTTTTTAGGCCAAAGTTGGGCTACTTTCGCTACTTTTTAGGCCAAAATTGGGCTACTTTCGCTACTTTTTAGGCCAAAATTGGGCTACTTTCGCTACTTTTTAGGCCAAAATTGGGCTACTTTCGCTACTTTTTAGGCCAAAATTGGGCTACTTTCGCTACTTTTTAGGCCAAAATTGGGCTACTTTCGCAACGTTTTAGGCCAAAATTGGCCTGCTTTCGGTACTTTTTAGGCCAAAATTGGGCTACTTTCGCTACTTTTTAGGCCAAAATTGGGCTACTTTCGCTACTTTTTAGGCCAAAATTGGGCTACTTTCGCTACTTTTTAGGCCAAAATTGGGCTACTTTCGCAACGTTTTAGGCCAAAATTGGGCTACTTTCGCAACGTTTTAGGCCAAAGTTGGGCTACCTTCGCTACTTTTTAGGCCAAAGTTGCGCTACCTTCGCTACTTTTTAGGCCAAAGTTGGGCTACTTTCGCTACTCTTTAGGCCAAAGTTGGGCTACTTTTGCTACTCTTTAGGCCAAAGTTGGGCTACTTTCGCTACTTTTTAGGCCAAAGTTGGGCTACTTTCGCTACTCTTTAGGCCAAAGTTGGGCTACTTTCGCAACTTTTTAGGACAAAATTGGGCTACTTTCGCTACTTTTTAGGCCAAAATTGGGCTACTTTCGCTACTTTTTAGGCCAAAATTGGGCTACTTTCGCTACTTTTTAGGCCAAAATTGGGCTACTTTTGCTACTTTTTAGGCCAAAATTGGGTTACTTTCGCTACTTTTTAGGCCAAAGTTGGGCTACTTTCGCTACTTTTTAGGCCAAAGTTGGGCTACTTTCGCTACTTTTTAGGCCAAAGTTGGGCTACTTTCGCTACTTTTTAGGCCAAAGTTGGGCTACTTTTTAGGCCAAAATTGGGCTACTTTCGCTACTTTTTAGGCCAAAATTGGGCTACTTTCGCTACTTTTTAGGCCAAAATTGGCCTACTTTCGCTACTTTTTAGGCCAAAATTGGGCTACTTTCGCTACTTTTTAGGCCAAAATTGGGCTACTTTCGCAACGTTTTAGGCCAAAATTGGCCTACTTTCGCTACTTTTTAGGCCAAAATTGGGCTACTTTCGCTACTTTTTAGGCCAAAATTGGGCTACTTTCGCTACTTTTTAGGCCAAAATTGGGCTACTTTCGCTACTTTTAAGGCCAAAATTGGGCTACTTTTTAGGCCAAAATTGGGCTACTTTCGCAACGTTTTAGGCCAAAATTGGGGTATTTTCGCTACGTTTTAGGCCAAAATTGGGCTACTTTCGCAACGTTTTAGGCCAAAGTTGGGCTACCTTCGCTACTTTTTAGGCCAAAGTTGGGCTACTTTTTAGGCCAAAGTTGGGCTACTTTCGCTACTTTTTAGGCCAAAGTTGGGCTACTTTCGCTCCTTTTTAGGCCAAAGTTGGGCTACTTTCGCTACTTTTTAGGCCAAAGTTGGGCTAATTTTGCAACTTTTTAGGACAAAATTGGGCTACTTTCGCTACTTTTTAGGACAAAATTGGGCTACTTTCGCTACTTTTTAGGACAAAATTGGGCTACTTTCGCTACTTTTTAGGCCAAAGTTGGGCTACTTTCGCTACTTTTTAGGCCAAAATTGGGCTACTTTCGCTACTTTTTAGGCCAAAATTGGGCTACTTTCGCTACTTTTAGGCCAAAATTGGCCTACTTTTGCTACTTTTTAGGCCAAAATTGGGCTACTTTCGCTACTTTTTAGGCCAAAATTGGGCTACTTTCGCTACTTTTTAGGCCAAAATTGGGCTACTTTCGCAACGTTTTAGGCCAAAATTGGGCTATTTTCGCTACGTTTTAGGCCAAAATTGGGCTAATTTTGCAACGTTTTAGGCCAAAGTTGGGCTACCTTCGCTACTTTTTAGGCCAAAGTTGGGCTACTTTTGCTACTTTTTAGGCCAAAGTTGGGCTACTTTTTAGGCCAAAGTTGGGCTACTTTCGCAACTTTTTTGGACAAAATTGGGCTACTTTCGCTACTTTTTAGGCCAAAATTGGGCTTTTTTCGCAACGTTTTAGGCCAAAATTGGGCTATTTTCGCTACGTTTTAGGCCAAAATTGGGCTACTTTCGCAACGTTTTAGGCCAAAGTTGGGCTACCTTCGCTACTTTTTAGGCCAAAGTTGGGCTACTTTTTAGGCCAAAGTTGGGCTACTTTCGCTACTTTTTAGGCCAAAGTTGGGCTACTTTCGCTCCTTTTTAGGCCAAAGTTGGGCTACTTTCGCTACTTTTTAGGCCAAAGTTGGGCTAATTTTGCAACTTTTTAGGACAAAATTGGGCTACTTTCGCTACTTTTTAGGACAAAATTGGGCTACTTTCGCTACTTTTTAGGACAAAAATGGGCTACTTTCGCTACTTTTTAGGCCAAAGTTGGGCTACTTTTGCTACTTTTTAGGCCAAAATTGGGCTACTTTTTAGGCCAAAATTGGGCTACTTTCGCTACTTTTTAGGCCAAAATTGGGCTACTTTCGCTACTTTTTAGGACAAAATTGGCCTACTTTTGCTACTTTTTAGGCCAAAATTGGGCTACTTTCGCTACTTTTTAGGCCAAAATTGGGCTACTTTCGCTACTTTTTAGGCCAAAATTGGGCTACTTTCGCTACTTTTTAGGCCAAAATTGGGCTACTTTCGCAACGTTTTAGGCCAAAATTGGGCTATTTTCGCTACGTTTTAGGCCAAAATTGGGCTAATTTTGCAACGTTTTAGGCCAAAGTTGGGCTACCTTCGCTACTTTTTAGGCCAAAGTTGGGCTACTTTTGCTACTTTTTAGGCCAAAGTTGGGCTACTTTTTAGGCCAAAGTTGGGCTACTTTCGCAACTTTTTAGGACAAAATTGGGCTACTTTCGCTACTTTTTAGGCCAAAATTGGGCTACTTTCGCTACTTTTTAGGCCAAAATTGGGCTACTTTCGCTACTTTTTAGGCCAAAATTGGGTTACTTTCGCTACTTTTTAGGCCAAAATTGGCCTACTTTCGCTACTTTTTAGGCCAAAATTGGCCTACTTTCGCTACTTTTTAGGCCAAAGTTGGGCTACTTTCGCTACTTTTTAGGCCAAAATTGGGCTACTTTCGCTACTTTTTAGGCCAAAGTTGGGCTACTTTCGCTACTTTTTAGGCCAAAATTGGGCTACTTTTGCAACGTTTTAGGCCAAAGTTGGGTTACTTTCGCTACTTTTTAGGCCAAAGTTGGGCTACTTTCGCTACTTTTTAGGCCAAAGTTGGGCTACTTTCGCTACTTTTTAGGCCAAAGTTGAGCTACTTTCGCTACTTTTTAGGCCAAAGTTGGGCTACTTTCGCAACTTTTTAGGACAAAATTGGGCTACTTTTTAGGCCAAAGTTGGGCTACTTTCGCTACTTTATAGGCCAAAGTTGGGCTACTTTCGCTACTTTTTAGGCCAAAATTGGGCTACTTTCGCTACTTTTTAGGCCAAAATTGGGCTACTTTCGCTACTTTTTAGGCCAAAATTGGGCTACTTTCGCTACTTTTTAGGCCAAAATTGGGCTACTTTTGCTACTTTTTAGTCCAAAATTGGGCTACTTTCGCTACTTTTTAGGCCAAAATTGGGCTACTTTCGCTACTTTTTAGGCCAAACTTGGGCTACTTTCGTTATTTTTAGCCCAAAATTTCGCTACTTGACTTACTTCTTAGCCAAAAATTTTGCTACTTTCGCTACTTTGTAGCCCAAAATTTCGCTACTTTGTAGCCCAAAATTTCGCTACTTTGTAGCCCAAAATTGGGCTACTTTCGCTACTTTGTAGCCCAAGATTCGGCTACTTTCGCTACTTTGTAGCCCAAAATTGGGCTACTTTTGCTACTTTTTAGCCCAAAATTGGGCTACTTTCGCTACTTTTAGCACAAAATTTCGCTACTTTTTAGCCCAAAATTTCGCTACTTTGTAGCCCAATTTTAGGCTACTTTCGCTAGTTTTAAGCCAAAAATTTTGCTACTTTCGCTACTTTGTAGCCCAAAATTGGGCTACTTTCGCTACTTTTTAGGCCAAAATTGGGCTACTTTCGCTACTTTTTAGGCCAAAATTGGGCTACTTTCGCTACTTTTTAGGCCAAAATTGGGCTACTTTCGCTACTTTGTAGCCCAAAATTGGGCTACTTTTGCTACTTTGTAGCCCAAAATTGGGCTACTTTCGCTACTTTTAGCCCAAAATTTCGCTACTTTTTAGCCCAAAATTTCGCTACTTTTTAGCCCAAAATTTCGCTACTTTGTAGCCCAATTTTAGGCTACTTTCGCTACTTTTAAGCCAAAAATTTTGCTACTTTCGCTACTTTGTAGCCTAAAATTGGGCTACTTTTGCTACTTTTTAGGCCAAAATTGGGCTACTTTCGCTACTTTTTAGGCCAAAATTGGGCTACTTTCGCTACTCTTTAGGCCAAAATTGGGCTACTTTCGCTACTTTGTAGCACAAAATTTCGCTACTTTTGCTACTTTTTAGCCCAAAATTGGGCTACTTTCGCTACTTTGTAGCACAAAATTTCGCTACTTTCGCTACTTTGTAGCCCAAAATTGGGCTACTTTTGCTACTTTTTAGCGCAAATTTTTGCTACTTTCGCTACTTTGTAGCCCAAAATTGGGCTACTTTTGCTACTTTGTGGCCCAAAATTTGGCTACTTTCGCTACTTTTTGCACAAAATTTCGCTACTTTTTAGCTCAATTTTGGGCTACAAAGTAGCGAAAGTAGCCCAATTTGGGGCTAAAAAGTAGCGAAATTTTGTGCTAAAAGTAGCGAAAATAGCCCAATTTTAGGCTACAAAGTACTGAAAGTAGCCCAATTTTGGGCTACAAAGTAGCGAAAGTAGCCCAATTTTGGGCTACAAAGTAGCGAAAGTAGCCCAATTTTGGGCTACAAAGTAGCGAAAGTAGCGCAATCTTGGGCTACAAAGTAGCGAAAGTAGCGCAATCTTGGGCTACAAAGTAGCGAAAATTTGGGCTAAAAAGTAGCGAAAGTAGCCCAGTTTTGAGCTACAAAGTAGCGAAATTTTGATCTACAAAGTAGCAAAATTTTGGGCTACAAAGTAGCGAAAGTAGCCCAATTTTGGGCTAAAAGTAGCGAAAGTAGCCCAATTTTGGCCTAAAAAGTACCGAAAGTAGCCCAATTTTGGCCTAAAAAGTAATGAAAGTAGCCCAATTTTGGCGTAAAAAGTAGCGAAAGTAGAGAAATTTTGGGCTAAAATGTAGCGAAAGTAGCCCAATTTTGGGCTACAAAGTAGCGAAAGTAGCCAAATTTTGGGCTACAAAGTAGCGAAAGTAGCCCAATTTTGGGCTACAAAGTAGCGAAAGTAGCCCAATTTTGGCCTAAAAAGTAGCGAAAGTAGCCCAATTTTGGGCTACAAAGTAGCGAAAGTAGCCCAATTTTGGGCTAAAAAGTAGCGAAAGTAGCAAAATTTTGGGCTAAGAAGTAACGAAAGTAGCAAAATTTTGGGCTAAAAGTAGCGAAAGTAGCCCAATTTTGGCCTAAAAAGTACCGAAAGTAGCCCAATTTTGGCCTAATTAGTAGCGAAAGTAGACCAATTTTGGCCTAAAAAGTAGCGAAAGTAGTCCAATTTTGGCCTAAAAAGTAGCGAAAGTAGCCCAATTTTGGCCTAAAAAGTAGCAAAAGTAGCCCAATTTTGGGCTAAAAAGTAGCGAAAGTAGCGAAATTTTGGGCTAAAAAGTAGCGAAAGTAGCCCAATTTTGGGCTACAAAGTAGCGAAAGTAGCCCAATTTTGGGCTACAAAGTAGCGAAAGTAGTCAAATTTTGGCCTAAAAAGTAGCAAAAGTAGCCCAATTTTGGGCTACAAAGTAGCGAAAGTAGCCCAATTTTGGGCTAAAAAGTAGCGAAAGTAGCAAAATTTTTGGCTAAGAAGTAGCAAAAGTAGCAAAATTTTTGGTTAAAAACTAGCGAAAGTAGCTAAGTTTTGGGCTAAAAGTAGCGAAAGTACCCCAATTTTAGGCTAAAAAGTAGCGAAAGTAGCCCAATTTTGGGCTACAAAGTAGCAAAAGTAGCCCAATTTTGGGCTAAAAAGTAGGGAAAGTAGCCCAATTTTGGGCTACAAAGTAGCGAAAGTAGCCCAATTTTGGGCTACAAAGTAGCGAAAGTAGCCCAATTTTGGGCTAAAAAGTATCGAAATTTTGTGCTAAAAGTAGCGAAAGTAGCCCAATTTTGGGCTAAAAAGTAGCGAAAGTAGCCCAATTTTGGGCTACAAAGTAGCGAAAGTAGCCCAATTTTGGGCTACAAAGTAGCGAAAGTAGCCCAATTTTGGGCTACAAAGTAGCGAAAGTAGCCCAATCTTGGGCTACAAAGTAGCAAAAGAAGCGAAAATTTGGGCTAAAAAGTAGCAAAAGTAGCCCAATTTTGGGCTACAAAGTAGCGAAATTTTGGGCTACAAAGTAGCGAAAGTAGCCCAATTTTGGCCTAAAAAGTAGCGAAAGTAGCAAAATTTTTGGCTAAGAAATAATGAAAGTAGCGAAATTTTGGGCTAAAAGTAGCGAAAGTAGCCCAATTTTGGCCTAAAAAGTAGCGAAAGTAGCCCAATTTTGGCCTAAAAAGTAGCGAAAGTAGCCCAATTTTGGCCTAAAAAGTAGCAAAAGTAGCCGAATTTTGGGCTACAAAGTAGCGAAAGTAGCCCAATTTTGGGCTAAAAAGTAGCGAAATTTTGGGCTAAAAAGTTGCGAAATATTGGGCTAAAAAGTAGCGAAAGTAGCCCAATTTTGGCCTAAAAAATAGCGAAAGTAGCAAAATTTTTGGCTAAAAAGTAGCAAAGTTTTGGGCTAAAAGTAGCCCAATTTTAGGCTAAAAAGTAGCGAAAGTACCCCAATTTTGGGCTACAAAGTAGCGAAAGTAGCCAAATTTTGGGCTAAAAAGTAGCGAAAGTAGCCCAATTTTGGGCTACAAAATAGCGAAAGTAGCCCAATTTTGGACTAAAAAGTAGCGAAAGTAGCCCAATTTTGGGCTACAAAGTAGCGAAAGTAGCCCAATTTTGGGCTAAAAAGTAGCGAAATTTTGTGCTAAAAGTAGTGAAAGTAGCCCAATTTTGGGCTACAAAGTAGCGAAAGTAGCCCAATTTTGGCCTAAAAAGTAGCGAAAGTAGCCCAATTTTGGCCTAAAAAGTAGCGAAAGTAGCCCAATTTTGGCCTAAAAAGTAGCAAAAGTAGCCCAATTTTGGGCTACAAAGTAGCGACAGTAGCCCAATTTTGGCCTAAAAAGTAGCGAAAGTAGCCCAATTTTGGCCTAAAAAGTAGCAAAAGTAGCCCAATTTTGGCCTAAAAAGTAGCGAAAGTAGCCCAACTTTGGCCTAAAAAGTAGCGAAAGTAGCCAAATTTTGGCCTAAAAAGTAGCGAAAGTAGCCCAATTTTGGCCTAAAAAATAGCGAAAGTAGCCCAATTTTGGCCTAAAAAGTAGCGAAAGTAGCCCAATTTTGGCCTAAAAAGTAGCAAAAGTAGCCCTATTTTGGGCTACAAAGTAGCGACAGTAGCCCAATTTTGGCCTAAAAAGTAGCGAAAGTAGCCCAATTTTGGCCTAAGAAGTAGCGAAAGTAGCCCAATTTTGGCCTAAAAAGTAGCGAAAGTAGCCCAACTTTGGCCTAAAAATTGCGAAAGTAGCCCAATTTTGGCCTAAAAAGTAGCGAAAGTAGCCCAATTTTGGCCTAAAAAGTTGCGAAAGTAGCCCAATTTTGGCCTAAAAAGTTGCGAAAGTAGCCCAGTTTTGACCTAAAAAGTAGCAAAAGTAGCCCAATTTTGGGCTACAAAGTAGCGAAAGTAACCCAATTTTGGGCTACAAAGTAGCCCAATTTTGGGCTACAAAGTAGCCTAATTTTGGGCTAAAAAGTAGCGAAATTTTGGGCTAAAAAGTAGCGAAATATTGGGCTAAAAAGTAGTGAAAGTAGCCCAATTTTGTCCTAAAAAATAGCAAAAGTAGCAAAATTTTAGGCTAAAAAGTAGCAAAAGTAGCCCAATTTTGGGCTACAAAGTAGCAAAAGTATCCCAATTTTGGACTAAAAAGTAGGAAAAGTAGCCCAATTTTGGGCTACAAAGTAGCGAAAGTAGCCCAATTTTGGGCTAAAAAGTAGCGAAAGTAGCCCAATCTTGGGCTACAAAGTAGCGAAAGTAGCCCAATTTTGGGCTAAAAAGTAGCGAAAGTAAACCAATCTTGGGCTACAAAGTAGCGAAAATTTGGGCTAAAAAGTAGCGAAAGTAGCAGAATTTTGGGCTACAAAGTAGCGAAATTTTGATCTACAAAGTAGCGAAAGTAGCGAAGTTTTGGGCTACAAAGTAGGGAAAGTAGCCCAATTTTGGGCTAAAAAGTAGCGAAATTTTGTGCTAAAAGTAGCGAAAGTAGCCCAATTTTGGGCTACAAAGTAGCAAAAGTTGCCCAATTTTGGGCTACAAAGTAGCGAAAGTAGCCCAATTTTGGGCTACAAAGTAGCGAAAGTAGCCCATTTTTGGGCTAAAAAGTAGCGAAAGTAGCAAAATTTTTTGCTAAGAAGTAACGAAAGTAGCGAAATTTTGGGCTAAAAGTAGCGAAAGTAGCTCAATTTTGGCCTAAAAAGTAGCGAAAGTAGCCCAATTTTGGCCTAAAAAGTAGCGAAAGTAGCCCAATTTTGGCCTAAAAAGTAGCAAAAGTAGCCCAATTTTGGGCTACAAAGTAGCGACAGTAGCCCAATTTTGGCCTAAAAAGTAGCGAAAGTAGCCCAATTTTGGCCTAAAAAGTAGCAAAAGTAGCCCAATTTTGGCCTAAAAAGTAGCGAAAGTAGCCCAACTTTGGCCTAAAAAGTAGCGAAAGTAGCCCAATTTTGGCCTAAAAAGTAGCGAAAGTAGCCCAATTTTGGCCTAAAAAGTAGCGAAAGTAGCCCAATTTTGGCCTAAAAAGTAGCGAAAGTAGCCCAATTTTGGCCTAAAAAATAGCGAAAGTAGCCCAATTTTGGCATAAAAAGTAGCGAAAGTAGCCCAATTTTGGCCTAAAAAGTTGCAAAAGTAGCCCTATTTTATGCTACAAAGTAGCGAAAGTAGCCCAATTTTGGCCTAAAAAGTAGCGAAAGTAGCCAAATTTTGGCCTAAAAAGTAGCGAAAGTAGCCCAATTTTGGCCTAAAAAATAGCGAAAGTAGCCCAATTTTGGCCTAAAAAGTAGCGAAAGTAGCCCAATTTTGGCCTAAAAAGTAGCAAAAGTAGCCCTATTTTGGGCTACAAAGTAGCGACAGTAGCCCAATTTTGGCCTAAAAAGTAGCGAAAGTAGCCCAATTTTGGCCTAAGAAGTAGCGAAAGTAGCCCAATTTTGGCCTAAAAAGTAGCGAAAGTAGCCCAACTTTGGCCTAAAAAGTAGCGAAAGTAGCCCAATTTTGGCCTAAAAAGTAGCGAAAGTAGCCCATGTTGGCCTAAAAAGTTGCGAAAGTAGCCCAATTTTGGCCTAAAAAGTTGCGAAAGTAGCCCAATTTTGACCTAAAAAGTAGCAAAAGTAGCCCAATTTTGGCTACAAAGTAGCGAAAGTAGCCCAATTTTGGGCTACAAAGTAGCCCAATTTTGGGCTACAAAGTAGCCTAATTTTGGGCTAAAAAGTAGCGAAATTTTGGGCTAAAAAGTAGCGAAATATTGGGCTAAAAAGTAGTGAAAGTAGCCCAATTTTGTCCTAAAAAATAGCAAAAGTAGCAAAATTTTAGGCTAAAAAGTAGCAAAAGTAGCCCAATTTTGGGCTACAAAGTAGCAAAAGTAGCCCAATTTTGGACTAAAAAGTAGGAAAAGTAGCCCAATTTTGGGCTACAAAGTAGCGAAAGTAGCCCAATTTTGGGCTAAAAAGTAGCGAAAGTAGCCCAATCTTGGGCTACAAAGTAGCGAAAGTAGCCCAATTTTGGGCTAAAAAGTAGCGAAAGTAGCCCAATCTTGGGCTACAAAGTAGCGAAAATTTGGGCTAAAAAGTAGCGAAAGTAGCAGAATTTTGGGCTACAAAGTAGCGAAATTTTGATTTACAAAGTAGCGAAAGTAGCGAAGTTTTGGGCTACAAAGTAGGGAAAGTAGCCCAATTTTGGGCTAAAAAGTAGCGAAATTTTGTGCTAAAAGTAGCGAAAGTAGCCCAATTTTGGGCTACAAAGTAGCAAAAGTTGCCCAATTTTGGGCTACAAAGTAGCGAAAGTAGCCCAATTTTGGGCTACAAAGTAGCGAAAGTAGCCCATTTTTGGGCTAAAAAGTAGCGAAAGTAGCAAAATTTTTTGCTAAGAAGTAACGAAAGTAGCGAAATTTTGGGCTAAAAGTAGCGAAAGTAGCCCAATTTTGGCCTAAAAAGTAGCGAAAGTAGCCCAATTTTGGCCTAAAAAGTAGCGAAAGTAGCCCAATTTTGGCCTAAAAAGTAGCAAAAGTAGCCCAATTTTGGGCTACAAAGTAGCGACAGTAGCCCAATTTTGGCCTAAAAAGTAGCAAAAGTAGCCCTATTTTGGGCTACAAAGTAGCGACAGTAGCCCAATTTTGGCCTAAAAAGTAGCGAAAGTAGCCCAATTTTGGCCTAAAAAGTAGCGAAAGTAGCCAAATTTTGGCCTAAAAAGTAGCGAAAGTAGCCCAATTTTGGCCTAAAAAGTTGCGAAAGTAGCCCAATTTTGGCCTAAAAAGTTGCGAAAGTAGCCCAATTTTGACCTAAAAAGTAGCAAAAGTAGCCCAATTTTGGGCTACAAAGTAGCGAAAGTAGCCCAATTTTGGGCTACAAAGTAGCCCAATTTTGGGCTAAAAAGTAGCGAAATTTTGGGCTAAAAAGTAGCGAAATATTGGGCTAAAAAGTAGCGAAAGTAGCCCAATTTTGTCCTAAAAAATAGCAAAAGTAGCAAAATTTTAGGCTAAAAAGTTGCGAAAGTAGCCCAATTTTGGGCTACAAAGTAGGAAAAGTAGCCCAATTTTGGACTAAAAAGTAGGAAAAGTAGCCCAATTTTGGGCTACAAAGTAGCGAAAGTAGCCCAATTTTGGGCTACAAAGTAGCGAAAGTAGCCCAATTTTGGGCTACAAAGTAGCGAAAGTAGCCCAATTTTGGGCTACAAAGTAGCGAAAGTAGCCCAATTTTGGGCTACAAAGTAGCAAAAGTAGCCCAATTTTGGGCTACAAAGTAGCGAAAGTAGCCCAATTTTGGGCTTCAAAGTAGCGAAAGTAGCCCAATCTTGGGCTACAAAGTAGCAAAAGTAGCGAAAATTTGGGCTAAAAAGTAGCGAAAGTAGCCCAATTTTGGGCTACAAAGTAGCGAAATTTTGGGCTACAAAGTAGCAAAAGTAGCCCAATTTTGGCCTAAAAAGTAGCGAAAGTAGCCCAATTTTGGCCTAAAAAGTAGCGAAAGTAGCCCAATTTTGGCCTAACAAGTAGCCCAATTTTGGGCTTCAAAGTAGCGAAAGTAGCCCAATTTTGGGCTAAAAAGTAGCGAAAGTAGCCCAATTTTGGGCTACAAAGTAGCGAAAGTAGCCCAATTTTGGGCTAAAAAGTAGCTAAAGTAGCCCAATTTTGGGCTACAAAGTAGCAAAAGTAGCACAATTTTGGGCTAAGAAGTAATGAAAGTAGCGAAATTTTGGGCTAAAAGTAGCCCAATTTTGGCCTAAAAAGTAGCGAAAGTAGCCCAATTTTGGCCTAAAAAGTAGCGAAAGTAGCCCAATTTTGGCCTAAAAAGTAGCGGAAGTAGCCCAATTTTGGCCTAAAAAGTAGCCCATTTTTGGGCTACAAAGTAGCGAAAGTAGCCCAATTTTCGGCTAAAAAGTAGCGAAATTTTGGGCTAAAAAGTAGCGAAATATTGGGCTAAAAAGTAGCGAAAGTAGCCCGATTTTGGCCTAAAAAATAGCGAAAGTAGCAAAATTTTTGGCTAAAAAGTAGCGAAGTTTTGGGCTAAAAGTAGCCCAATTTTAGGCTAAAAAGTTGCGAAAGTAGCCCAATTTTGGGCTACAAAGTAGCGAAAGTAGCCCAATTTTGGGCTAAAAAGTAGCGAAAGTAGCCCAATTTTGGGCTACAAAGTAGCGAAAGTAACCCAATTTTGGGCTACAAAGTAGCGAAAGTAGCCCAATTTTGGGCTAAAAAGTAGCGAAATTTTGTGCTAAAAGTAGTGAAAGTAGCCCAATTTTGGGCTACAAAGTAGCGAAATTAGCCCAATTTTGGGCTAAAAAGTAGCGAAAGTAGCCCAATCTTGGGCTACAAAGTAGCGAAAGTAGCCCAATTTTGGGCTAAAAAGTAGCGAAAGTAACCCAATCTTGGGCTACAAAGTAGCAAAAATTTGGGCTAAAAAGTAGCGAAAGTAGCCCAATTTTGGGCTACAAAGTAGCGAAATTTTGATCTACAAAGTAGCAAAATTTTGGGCTACAATGTAGAGAAAGTAGCCCAATTTTGGGCTAAAAAGTAGCGAAATTTTGTGCTAAAAGTAGCGAAAGTAGCCCAATTTTGGGCTACAAAGTAGCAAAAGTAGCCAAATTTTGGGCAACAAAGTAGCGAAAGTAGCCCAATTTTGGGCTACAAAGTAGCGAAAGTAGCCCAATTTTGGCCTAAAAAGTAGCAAAAGTAGCCCAATTTTGGGCTACAAAGTAGCGACAGTAGCCCAATTTTGGCCTAAAAAGTAGCGAAAGTAGCCCAATTTTGGCCTAAAAAGTAGCAAAAGTAGCCAAATTTTGGCCTAAAAAGTAGCGAAAGTAGCCCAACTTTGGCCTAAAAAGTAGCGAAAGTAGCCAAATTTTGGCCTAAAAAGTAGCGAAAGTAGCCCAATTTTGACCTAAAAAGTAGCAAAAGTAGCCCAATTTTGGCCTAAAAAGTAGCAAAAGTAGCCCTATTTTGGGCTACAAAGTAGCGACAGTAGCCCAATTTTGGCCTAAAAAGTAGCGAAAGTAGCCCAATTTTGGCCTAAGAAGTAGCGAAAGTAGCCCAATTTTGGCCTAAAAAGTAGCGAAAGTAGCCCAACTTTTGCCTAAAAAGTAGCGAAAGTAGCCCAATTTTGGCCTAAAAAGTAGCGAAAGTAGCCCAATTTTGGCCTAAAAAGTTGCGAAAGTAGCCCAATTTTGGCCTAAAAAGTTGCGAAAGTAGCCCAATTTTGACCTAAAAAGTAGCAAAAGTAGCCCAATTTTGGGCTACAAAGTAGCCTAATTTTGGGCTAAAAAGTAGCGAAATTTTGGGCTAAAAAGTAGCGAAATATTGGGCTAAAAAGTAGCGAAAGTAGCCCAATTTTGTTTTAAAAAATAGCAAAAGTAGCAAAATCTTAGGCTAAAAAGTATCAAAAGTAGCCCAATTTTGGGCTACAAAGTAGCAAAAGTAGCCCAATTTTGGACTAAAAAGTAGGAAAAGTAGCCCAATTTTGGGCTACAAAGTAGCGAAAGTAGCCCAATTTTGGGCTAAAAAGTAGCGAAAGTAGCCCAATCTTGGGCTACAAAGTAGCGAAAGTAGCCCAATTTTGGGCTAAAAAGTAGCGAAAGTAGCCCAATCTTGGGCTACAAAGTAGCGAAAATTTGGGCTAAAAAGTAGCGAAAGTAGCAGAATTTTGGGCTACAAAGTAGCGAAATTTTGATCTACAAAGTAGCGAAAGTAGCGAAATTTTGGGCTACAAAGTAGGGAAAGTAGCCCAATTTTGGGCTAAAAAGTAGCGAAATTTTGTGCTAAAAGTAGCGAAAGTAGCCCAATTTTGGGCTACAAAGTAGCAAAAGTTGCCCAATTTTGGGCTACAAAGTAGCGAAAGTAGCCCAATTTTGGGCTACAAAGTAGCGAAAGTAGCCCATTTTTGGGCTAAAAAGTAGCGAAAGTAGCAAAATTTTTTGCTAAGAAGTAACGAAAGTAGCGAAATTTTGGGCTAAAAGTAGCGAAAGTAGCCCAATTTTGGCCTAAAAAGTAGCGAAAGTAGCCCAATTTTGGCCTAAAAAGTAGCGAAAGTAGCCCAATTTTGGCCTAAAAAGTAGCAAAAGTAGCCCAATTTTGGGCTACAAAGTAGCGACAGTAGCCCAATTTTGGCCTAAAAAGTAGCAAAAGTAGCCCTATTTTGGGCTACAAAGTAGCGACAGTAGCCCAATTTTGGCCTAAAAAGTAGCGAAAGTAGCCCAATTTTGGCCTAAAAAGTAGCGAAAGTAGCCAAATTTTGGCCTAAAAAGTAGCGAAAGTAGCCCAATTTTGGCCTAAAAAGTTGCGAAAGTAGCCCAATTTTGGCCTAAAAAGTTGCGAAAGTAGCCCAATTTTGACCTAAAAAGTAGCAAAAGTAGCCCAATTTTGGGCTACAAAGTAGCGAAAGTAGCCCAATTTTGGGCTACAAAGTAGCCCAATTTTGGGCTAAAAAGTAGCGAAATTTTGGGCTAAAAAGTAGCGAAATATTGGGCTAAAAAGTAGCGAAAGTAGCCCAATTTTGTCCTAAAAAATAGCAAAAGTAGCAAAATTTTAGGCTAAAAAGTTGCGAAAGTAGCCCAATTTTGGGCTACAAAGTAGGAAAAGTAGCCCAATTTTGGACTAAAAAGTAGGAAAAGTAGCCCAATTTTGGGCTACAAAGTAGCGAAAGTAGCCCAATTTTGGGCTACAAAGTAGCGAAAGTAGCCCAATTTTGGGCTACAAAGTAGCGAAAGTAGCCCAATTTTGGGCTACAAAGTAGCGAAAGTAGCCCAATTTTGGGCTACAAAGTAGCGAAAGTAGCCCAATTTTGGGCTACAAAGTAGCAAAAGTAGCCCAATTTTGGGCTACAAAGTAGCGAAAGTAGCCCAATTTTGGGCTTCAAAGTAGCGAAAGTAGCCCAATCTTGGGCTACAAAGTAGCAAAAGTAGCGAAAATTTGGGCTAAAAAGTAGCGAAAGTAGCCCAATTTTGGGCTACAAAGTAGCGAAATTTTGGGCTACAAAGTAGCAAAAGTATCCCAATTTTGGCCTAAAAAGTAGCGAAAGTAGCCCAATTTTGGCCTAAAAAGTAGCGAAAGTAGCCCAATTTTGGCCTAACAAGTAGCCCAATTTTGGGCTTCAAAGTAGCGAAAGTAGCCCAATTTTGGGCTAAAAAGTAGCGAAAGTAGCCCAATTTTGGGCTACAAAGTAGCGAAAGTAGCCCAATTTTGGGCTAAAAAGTAGCTAAAGTAGCCCAATTTTGGGCTACAAAGTAGCAAAAGTAGCACAATTTTGGGCTAAGAAGTAATGAAAGTAGCGAAATTTTGGGCTAAAAGTAGCCCAATTTTGGCCTAAAAAGTAGCGAAAGTAGCCCAATTTTGGCCTAAAAAGTAGCGAAAGTAGCCCAATTTTGGCCTAAAAAGTAGCGGAAGTAGCCCAATTTTGGCCTAAAAAGTAGCCCATTTTTGGGCTACAAAGTAGCGAAAGTAGCCCAATTTTCGGCTAAAAAGTAGCGAAATTTTGGGCTAAAAAGTAGCGAAATATTGGGCTAAAAAGTAGCGAAAGTAGCCCGATTTTGGCCTAAAAAATAGCGAAAGTAGCAAAATTTTTGGCTAAAAAGTAGCGAAGTTTTGGGCTAAAAGTAGCCCAATTTTAGGCTAAAAAGTTGCGAAAGTAGCCCAATTTTGGGCTACAAAGTAGCGAAAGTAGCCCAATTTTGGGCTAAAAAGTAGCGAAAGTAGCCCAATTTTGGGCTACAAAGTAGCGAAAGTAACCCAATTTTGGGCTACAAAGTAGCGAAAGTAGCCCAATTTTGGGCTAAAAAGTAGCGAAATTTTGTGCTAAAAGTAGTGAAAGTAGCCCAATTTTGGGCTACAAAGTAGCGAAATTAGCCCAATTTTGGGCTAAAAAGTAGCGAAAGTAGCCCAATCTTGGGCTACAAAGTAGCGAAAGTAGCCCAATTTTGGGCTAAAAAGTAGCGAAAGTAACCCAATCTTGGGCTACAAAGTAGCAAAAATTTGGGCTAAAAAGTAGCGAAAGTAGCCCAATTTTGGGCTACAAAGTAGCGAAATTTTGATCTACAAAGTAGCAAAATTTTGGGCTACAATGTAGAGAAAGTAGCCCAATTTTGGGCTAAAAAGTAGCGAAATTTTGTGCTAAAAGTAGCGAAAGTAGCCCAATTTTGGGCTACAAAGTAGCAAAAGTAGCCCAATTTTGGGCAACAAAGTAGCGAAAGTAGCCCAATTTTGGGCTACAAAGTAGCGAAAGTAGCCCAATTTTGGCCTAAAAAGTAGCAAAAGTAGCCCAATTTTGGGCTACAAAGTAGCGACAGTAGCCCAATTTTGGCCTAAAAAGTAGCGAAAGTAGCCCAATTTTGGCCTAAAAAGTAGCAAAAGTAGCCAAATTTTGGCCTAAAAAGTAGCGAAAGTAGCCCAACTTTGGCCTAAAAAGTAGCGAAAGTAGCCAAATTTTGGCCTAAAAAGTAGCGAAAGTAGCCCAATTTTGACCTAAAAAGTAGCAAAAGTAGCCCAATTTTGGCCTAAAAAGTAGCAAAAGTAGCCCTATTTTGGGCTACAAAGTAGCGACAGTAGCCCAATTTTGGCCTAAAAAGTAGCGAAAGTAGCCCAATTTTGGCCTAAGAAGTAGCGAAAGTAGCCCAATTTTGGCCTAAAAAGTAGCGAAAGTAGCCCAACTTTTGCCTAAAAAGTAGCGAAAGTAGCCCAATTTTGGCCTAAAAAGTAGCGAAAGTAGCCCAATTTTGGCCTAAAAAGTTGCGAAAGTAGCCCAATTTTGGCCTAAAAAGTTGCGAAAGTAGCCCAATTTTGACCTAAAAAGTAGCAAAAGTAGCCCAATTTTGGGCTACAAAGTAGCCTAATTTTGGGCTAAAAAGTAGCGAAATTTTGGGCTAAAAAGTAGCGAAATATTGGGCTAAAAAGTAGCGAAAGTAGCCCAATTTTGTTTTAAAAAATAGCAAAAGTAGCAAAATCTTAGGCTAAAAAGTATCAAAAGTAGCCCAATTTTGGGCTACAAAGTAGCAAAAGTAGCCCAATTTTGGACTAAAAAGTAGGAAAAGTAGCCCAATTTTGGGCTACAAAGTAGCGAAAGTAGCCCAATTTTGGGCTAAAAAGTAGCGAAAGTAGCCCAATCTTGGGCTACAAAGTAGCGAAAGTAGCCCAATTTTGGGCTAAAAAGTAGCGAAAGTAGCCCAATCTTGGGCTACAAAGTAGCGAAAATTTGGGCTAAAAAGTAGCGAAAGTAGCAGAATTTTGGGCTACAAAGTAGCGAAATTTTGATCTACAAAGTAGCGAAAGTAGCGAAATTTTGGGCTACAAAGTAGGGAAAGTAGCCCAATTTTGGGCTAAAAAGTAGCGAAATTTTGTGCTAAAAGTAGCGAAAGTAGCCCAATTTTGGGCTACAAAGTAGCAAAAGTTGCCCAATTTTGGGCTACAAAGTAGCGAAAGTAGCCCAATTTTGGGCTACAAAGTAGCGAAAGTAGCCCATTTTTGGGCTAAAAAGTAGCGAAAGTAGCAAAATTTTTTGCTAAGAAGTAACGAAAGTAGCGAAATTTTGGGCTAAAAGTAGCCCAATTTTGGCCTAAAAAGTAGCGAAAGTAGCCCAATTTTGGCCTAAAAAGTAGCGAAAGTAGCCCAATTTTGGCCTAAAAAGTAGCAAAAGTAGCCCAATTTTGGGCTACAAAGTAGCGACAGTAGCCCAATTTTGGCCTAAAAAGTAGCGAAAGTAGCCCAATTTTGGCCTAAAAAGTAGCAAAAGTAGCCCAATTTTGGCCTAAAAAGTAGCGAAAGTAGCCCAATTTTGGCCTAAAAAGTAGCGAAAGTAGCCCAATTTTGGCCTAAAAAGTAGCAAAAGTAGCCCAATTTTGGGCTACGAAGTAGCGACAGTAGCCCAATTTTGGCCTAAAAAGTAGCGAAAGTAGCCCAATTTTGGCCTAAAAAGTAGCAAAAGTAGCCCAATTTTGGCCTAAAAAGTAGCGAAAGTAGCCCAACTTTGGCCTAAAAAGTAGCGAAAGTAGCCCAATTTTGGCCTAAAAAGTAGCGAAAGTAGCCCAATTTTGGCCTAAAAAGTAGCGAAAGTAGCCCAATTTTGGCCTAAAAAGTAGCGAAAGTAGCCCAATTTTGGCCTAAAAAGTAGCAAAAGTAGCCCTATTTTGGGCTACAAAGTAGCGACAGTAGCCCAATTTTGGCCTAAAAAGTAGCGAAAGTAGCCCAATTTTGGCCTAAGAAGTAGCGAAAGTAGCCCAATTTTGGCCTAAAAAGTAGCCCAACTTTGGCCTAAAAAGTAGCGAAAGTAGCCCAATTTTGGCCTAAAAAGTAGCGAAAGTAGCCCAATTTTGGCCTAAAAAGTTGCGAAAGTAGCCCAATTTTGGCCTAAAAAGTTGCGAAAGTAGCCCAATTTTGACCTAAAAAGTAGCAAAAGTAGCCCAATTTTGGGCTACAAAGTAGCGAAAGTAGCCCAATTTTGGGCTACAAAGTAGCCCAATTTTGGGCTAAAAAGTAGCGAAATTTTGGGCTAAAAAGTAGCGAAATATTGGGCTAAAAAGTAGCGAAAGTAGCCCAATTTTGTCCTAAAAAATAGCAAAAGTAGCAAAATTTTAGGCTAAAAAGTAGCGAAAGTAGCCCAATTTTGGGCTACAAAGTAGGAAAAGTAGCCCAATTTTGGACTAAAAAGTAGGAAAAGTAGCCCAATTTTTGGCTACAAAGTAGCGAAAGTAGCCCAATTTTGGGCTACAAAGTAGCAAAAGTAGCCCAATTTTGGGCTACAAAGTAGCGAAAGTAGCCCAATTTTGGGCTACAAAGTAGCGAAAGTAGCCCAATTTTGGGCTACAAAGTAGCAAAAGTAACCCAATTTTGGGCTACAAAGTAGCGAAAGTAGCCCAATTTTGGGCTACAAAGTAGCGAAAGTAGCCCAATCTTGGGCTACAAAGTAGCAAAAGTAGCGAAAATTTGGGCTAAAAAGTAGCGAAAGTAGCCCAATTTTGGGCTACAAAGTAGCGAAATTTTGGGCTACAAAGTAGCAAAAGTAGCCCAATTTTGGCCTAAAAAGTAGCGAAAGTAGCCCAATTTTGGCCTAAAAAGTAGCGAAAGTAGCCCAATTTTGGCCTAACAAGTAGCCCAATTTTGGGCTTCAAAGTAGCGAAAGTAGCCCAATTTTGGGCTAAAAAGTAGCGAAAGTAGCCCAATTTTGGGCTACAAAGTAGCGAAAGTAGCCCAATTTTGGGCTAAAAAGTAGCTAAAGTAGCCCAATTTTGGGCTACAAAGTAGCAAAAGTAGCACAATTTTGGGCTAAGAAGTAATGAAAGTAGCGAAATTTTGGGCTAAAAGTAGCAAAAGTAGCCCAATTTTGGCCTAAAAAGTAGCGAAAGTAGCCCAATTTTGGCCTAAAAAGTAGCGAAAGTAGCCCAATTTTGGCCTAAAAAGTAGCGGAAGTAGCCCAATTTTGGCCTAAAAAGTAGCCCATTTTTGGGCTACAAAGTAGCGAAAGTAGCCCAATTTTCGGCTAAAAAGTAGCGAAATTTTGGGCTAAAAAGTAGCGAAATATTGGGCTAAAAAGTAGCGAAAGTAGCCCGATTTTGGCCTAAAAAATAGCGAAAGTAGCAAAATTTTTGGCTAAAAAGTAGCGAAGTTTTGGGCTAAAAGTAGCCCAATTTTAGGCTAAAAAGTTGCGAAAGTAGCCCAATTTTGGGCTACAAAGTAGCGAAAGTAGCCCAATTTTGGGCTAAAAAGTAGCGAAAGTAGCCCAATTTTGGGCTACAAAGTAGCGAAAGTAACCCAATTTTGGGCTACAAAGTAGCGAAAGTAGCCCAATTTTGGGCTAAAAAGTAGCGAAATTTTGTGCTAAAAGTAGTGAAAGTAGCCCAATTTTGGGCTACAAAGTAGCGAAATTAGCCCAATTTTGGGCTAAAAAGTAGCGAAAGTAGCCCAATCTTGGGCTACAAAGTAGCGAAAGTAGCCCAATTTTGGGCTAAAAAGTAGCGAAAGTAACCCAATCTTGGGCTACAAAGTAGCAAAAATTTGGGCTAAAAAGTAGCGAAAGTAGCCCAATTTTGGGCTACAAAGTAGCGAAATTTTGATCTACAAAGTAGCGAAATTTTGGGCTACAAAGTAGAGAAAGTAGCCCAATTTTGGGCTAAAAAGTAGCGAAATTTTGTGCTAAAAGTAGCGAAAGTAGCCCAATTTTGGGCTACAAAGTAGCAAAAGTAGCCCAATTTTGGGCTACAAAGTAGCAAAAGTAGCCCAATTTTGGGCTACAAAGTAGCGAAAGTAGCCCAATTTTGGGCTACAAAGTAGCGAAAGTAGCCCAATCTTGGGCTACAAAGTAGCGAAAATTGGGCTAAAAAGTAGCGAAAGTAGCCCAATTTTGGGCTACAAAGTAGCGAAATTTTGGGCTACAAAGTAGCGAAAGTAGCCCAAGGCACCCAAACCTGATGCACCATCAACAAGGAAAATGGGGAACCTGTAATATGGGAATTTACCAACATGCAACATGGCACAAAAAACATAGAACAAGTCCCAGCTTTGAGATTCACATACCTGGTTGATGGGGTTCTGGGAGTTCTTCTACTCCCCAAGCCTGGCCCGAGGCCAAGCTTGACTTGTGAGTGTTTGGTCCACCAGGCTGTTGCTTGCAGCGGCCCGCAGGCCCACATATCCATCACAGCCTGGTTGGTCCGGCACTCCTTGGAGAAAATGATCTAGTTTTCTCTTGAAGATGTCCACGGTTGTTACGGCAATTTTTCTTATGCTCGCTGGGAGGATGTTGAACAACCGCGGACCTCTGATGTTAATACTGTACAGTGTTCTCTGAATGTGCCTATGGCACCCCTGCTCCTCACTGGTTGAGTAAAGCCATGTGGAATATTAGCATCTGGATATGAAGTTATCATGAACATACATCACTGGAAAGAGCAGGTGCAAATAATGCTTCAATAAAGATAAGAAAGACGGCTCCCTAAAACACACACATTACAAACTCTGTAATCCAAACCTGCTTAAATGACGGAAACAAATACATTTTTCCGATGAGAATAATGTATTTAACCAATGACTTAAAGGAATCTGGACCTTGTAGTGTAACCAGTAAGTGGGTGTAGAGTCAAACTCAAATGCATTCAGGCGCACATTCAAACCTATGTCTTGGTTCATAAGTAAGAATTTGTGGAAATCATACTGGGTTTCAGAAGCCAGAAGGCAAGATTATTAAAATTTTCAGAGAGGCAAATCCAGATCCCAAATAGGGACCCAGAAAATGTTCCTTGGGGAGAGCGGAGGCAGTATCCCAATAAAACTGGGATGGAGTATAGTATTATAAAAAAAAATTGAATAATCTCTCAGTTAGCCATGGTCCAGCCTTCTACAACCACAAATCTCTGAACCTACTTTCCTAAGAGAAGAAAGTCCAGGGATTGAACACAATCTTACATCTGGATCTAAGGAAAAGGAAGAAGATATTGGAAACTCAAATACTTAATACAGATGAGGTTTCAAGCCAAGGCCATTTAGTTGCCCTAATGAAAGGAGAAGGCAGGGAGAAGGAAAATGAAACTAAGCAAGCTGAACACTGATCCCCTGTTCCAGAGGATGAACAGAGCAAGGTCCAGATTTAGTACAAGTTCTCAAAAATACATCCACAAATTACTTCTCATAAAAGAAAGGAGGCTTGCCTCCCACAACACTGGAAACAGTCACGACTGCAAAAGCAGAGTTCAATTACATTTTTTTAAATCTTAAGTATGATTTTGCAAATATGACTACCATATATATATGGTAGGGAATACAGAAATTTGTATTGCAATAATGTACTGTAATTTATTTTACATTTAACATTTTTAACTCATTTCAGGTTTTAGAAGTTTCCAGTTATGGAACACATTCTGTCCCATACAGACAGCTACTAAAAAAATTTTTTTTTTTGTTTTTTGGTGCAAAAGAATCAATAATAAGTTTTGTCAAGTGTTAAACTTTATATTTTAAAAACTTCAATAACAACAATAATAACAATAATAATGATTAAATCAAACTGAACAAATTTATGGGAACAATAATATTAACTAATAATAAATCCAAATTTTGTAATAACAAAAAAGAAAACAGAATAACAGCAATACACTCTTATTATAATAATAATAAATCAATATAGATGTTATAATAACATAGATAAGCCATAATGATAACACTATCAAAATAACAATACAAAAACATTTTAGCTTTCATCATGACGGACAAGAGCGAGCCAGTGATGCCCTCGTGCAGAAGACACACTAACCACCATCACCCTTAGCAACAAGTCTGTAAGCACATAAATAACTGATATATAATCATACTTAGGATATAATATATTAATCAATCTTGAGTTAACTCTTATGTTCATTGTAACATCTAATGGTTAAGCTTTATCTTATTTTTCCCGACTTCTCTGTTATAAAAATATTATACACACACACATAGTATGAATTAGATCACAAGCTGTGAAGTACCATGGTTACATCTTTCTTCAGTAACTCGGTGAGGAAGTCAAAGGTTATCAGTTACAGAATCACAAAACCCTCATTTCCAGTTGTAACATATAATACACAAATATTGTACTACTGCTTCACATGCTAACATTTATAGTATGCATTTATATTCATGCAATACTAGTACAAAGTTAAGACATTGCTTATATGTTACACATTAATATCAATTCTGCCTCGCACACTACAACAGTCAAATGACAGGTCTCACTTCATGCATGTCGGCGTTAAATCCCCGACTGTCCAAGTGGTTGGGCATCATTCCTTCTCCCCGTCTCATTCCAAGTACTGTATTATAAAGTCATAATGGCTTGGAGCTTTCGCCTGATAGTTCCCTTCCCTTCACCAACTAACATACTCATTCCTTCATCTCGCACACCTGCAACAGTTAACAAGCCTATCCTTTTATCCCACACCTGCAATAATTAACACACCTATCCCTTCATCTTACACCTGCACAAATTATCATGCCTACCCCTTCATCTAACACCTGAACCAATTAACATACCTATCTACCCCGTCATCTTACACCTGCAGAAATTAACACCCAAAACTCTGTGTTCACATCCCTTGAAACTAATACTTATATTCAATCAACAACCCATATACTTAAAAGAAGTATATAACTATTAACAAATAATCAGTCAGCCAATATGGCTATGCAGCACTATCTGCATCACAGTATAATCAAGAGTTCCTATATATCATTTAGGATGCCCATAAGAAAAGGTAAAGATATAAGATGATCAATGTCAAGAGAATCAAATTCACTGAGGATACACTAAAATGAGTTTCTTCCCAGCACACACACAAACTGGCACCTCAGTAATTTAGATTGTGAAAAGCTAGAATTGCTTTTATCCATGCATAGGTTTAGCACTTGCCTTTATTTCTCAACTTCATTTCAATTATTGCATTCTTACTAGCTTTTGCCAACATTTGGGAATTATATTGATTTTAATTTGAAACAGATAAAACCAATGTAACATGAACTTAATTCATACAAAGAAATAAACAAAACCTGGGAAATCACAAGCAAAAATACAAAATATAACACCATTACCGTAAGATGTTTTCTTCTCAGAAGAGTACAACAGAGCACTTCTTGAAGAATTTGGTATGTTAAGTAATTTTGGGGGATAAATTCTCTAGGAAAATACAGGAGACTTAACTCTAAATGTGCCTCTGTTGAACATGTTCCTAATGACATCACAAATACATTTTCTGAAACTATATACACCATAAACTACAAATCTTGCTACAGTATATGAATCTATATTTTTCTGTCTAAACATTTAGGCAATTTTAAATGACAAATCAGCCACAAGATATTTTTTTATGCCATTAACTTTGTATTGCTCTGGGTTATCTTTCAATTTGTATTATTTATTATATATATATATATATATATATATATATATATATATATATATATATATATATATATATATATATATATATATATTATATATATTACACACACACACATCATATACACACACACACACCACTTCACAAAATTTATATGTAATAAAAATCACTTGTGAAATATATCTTGTATCTGTTCATTGGCCTTTTATGGCTATAGGTATAAGTTATCTATATATCTATATCTATATACTGTATGTATATATATGTATATATATGTATATATATATATATATTATATATATATATATATATATATATATATATATATATATATATATATATATATATATATATATATATATATATATATATATATTTCTTATGAAACCAAAACACTTATGGTAATAATCAGCTCGTGTTATCAATAGCACAAATTTTTCTCTAAGGAATACAAGCATTTGAAAAACAATATACATGTGAGTGAACACAAACTCACAACTGTACATATGACACAGACATGTATATACTCATAAGCATATGCTCATAAAAACAGTTAATTACACACACACACTTTTCTCTTTCCTCACAGTCCCAAAAGTAAAGTATAGAATACAATGAAATGCCTTTTACTGGTACGCCTTCAGTAGTTCCCTATTGTTTATAAGCTGGTACTGCTAAACCTAAACCAGGCCTCTGACCAGGAGCCAGGACCTGGCTGGTTATCTGGTTCTGGAACCAGTATCTGGTTCTTTCTACAAGGTAAGAGAAGCTTGGGAATCGGTGATCTACCTAAAACTGAGGAAAGCTGATCAGATACTCCTACAAAATAAATCAAACCACCACGTGAAAACAAGAATTAAAAAGATAAAAACAAGACAAACAATTTCCGTGGGTGAGCAACTCCAGCCCTAACTCGCTCAGCTGCCAACAGATAGTGATTCAGGGTATCCAGGGTCCTGGTCTGTCATCTACCTCCATCATGAGCTGCCAATATTTAACCACAAAAATCCCTACGGAGAACATAGGAAAAGACAGGGTGAGAACATGGTACTACTGAGGGCCTACCAGAAAAGGTCATTTCATTAAAGTCGATGTGTGTAAATCACGAAAAATAAACACGTGATTAAAGTCGATGTTTGATTTATGGAAAAGTCCTCTTAGTAGCTGTTTGGTGATTACTCCTAACAGAGACTTGATATAAGTATGGCTAGGCTGAAAGGGAACATATGAACAGCTGAACTAGAAATGTTGGAGAAGGGCTTACCTGTGGGAGAGAACAGCAAATATATAGGACTAGGGGCAGAGGAGCAGTAGTGGTGCACCAGACGTCCAAGTGCAGCATAAAAGCATTGAGGTGTGGATACCAAATAAGGAGCAAGAAACCAACACACAGTTGAACCATAAAAAATCCAGAGCTTCAACAACAGCCATGGATAAAAAAAAGTATATAAAAAAATGCTGCAAAAGTACCAAACTGCCCAAACTATGAAAATGCAGATGGATAGTCGAAAGGTTAATGGGACAAAGCACTAAGAGCCAGAACAACCATACCTTAGACTCTGGAACAAGAGATGGAGGGTGAAACGGCAGAGGAAACACCCAAGGAGTGCAACCTAACAAAGCGTTGCAGGAATTCCAGAAAACAGAAACAAACAAGAGAACATAACCACCAAACACACATTTAATTATATGGATGGTGAAATACTAAAGAAACTGTTCATGAATTTTGTGAGATCAAAATTGGAATATGCAGCAGTTGTATGGTGCCCAAATCTCAAGAAGCACATAAGGAAACTGAAAAAGGTGCAATGGCATGCTCCAAAATGGTTTCCGGAACCAAGAAACACGAGTTACAAGGTGAGACTAGAGGCATTAAACATGCCAAAACTAGAAGATAGAAGAAAAAGAGGTGATATGATCATCACTTACAAAATACTTACAGGAATCACCAAATTGACAAAGAGAAATTCCTGAAACCATCAACTTCACAAACAAGAGGATTCGGATTCAAGCTAAGGAAACAAGGGTGCCGAAAAAATATTAGAAAGATTTCTTTTGCAAACAGTGGTAGACAGTTGGAATACACTAAATGAGGTTGATACCTGGTTGATGGGGTTCTGGGAGTTCTTCTACTCCCCAAGCCCGGCCCGAGGCCAGGCTTGACTTGTGAGTGTTTGGTCCACTAGGCTGTTGCTTGGAGCGGCCCGCAGGCCCACATACCCACCACAGCCCAGTTGGTCCGGCACTCCTTGGAGGAATAAATCTAGTTTCCTCTTAAAGATGTCCACGGTTGTTCCGGCAATATTTCTTATGCTTGCTGGGAGGGTGTTGAACAACCGCGGACCTCTGATGTTTATACAGTGTTCTCTGATTGTGCCTATGGCACCCCTGCTCTTCACTGGTTCTATTCTGCATGTTCTTTCATATCGTTCACTCCAGTACATTGTTATTTTGCGTAATAGTGGCTTTAGGCATTGTATGTACTAGCCCTAACTATAAATCCATCACTCTTTGTAAAATCTCTTATGTATGTACCTTACCTAAATAAACATTTTGATTTGATTTTTTTTTATTTTACTGTGTAGATTTGTTACTTGGCCCTCCAGTATCTTCCAGGTGTATATTATTTGATATCTCTCTCGTCTTCTTTCTAGCGAGTACATTTGGAGGGCTTTGAGACGATCCCAATAATTTAAGTGCTTTATCGCGTCTATGCGTGCCATATATGTTCTCTGGATTCCCTCTATTTCAGCAATCTCTCCTGCTCTGAAGGGGGAAGTGAGTACTGAGCAGTACTCAAGGTGGTGGAGGCCAAAACATTAGTAGTTTCAAAGTGTTATTTGACAAAGAGTACTGGGAAGACGGGACACCACGAGTGTAGCTCTCATCCTGTAACTACACTTAGGTAATTACACACAAATTAAAAAACCTTGACTGACAGAAGGAAGCTGACAACCGGTAAAACTAACCGGCTGGATGGAACATCAAAGGACACTAGGGATGAGAACAAGTGGAAATCAAACAAGAAAGCTAACTCATGCCTACAGCAGTTGTTTGTTTTGTTTTAACTATCTGGATGTTCTCAGTTTGGGTAGATTTCTCATTTTCCCTTCACTTTGAATAAAATGCCAGATTCTGGTCCTGACTGCCAGTAGTTCAATGTGGGTCTCAAAAGGCATGCATGATCATTGTGCTTAGTAGTACCAGTGTGTAAGGAACAGTAAGTTACTAAGGGAATCTTTCAAAAAAAATAAAATAAAAATAAACAATACAATATTAGAAATACCATGAAAGTGAGGAAAAAGTTTAATAACTTAAACTCCTCTCCTCCTCAATAAACCTCAAGAACATTATTAGAAATACTCATAAAATTTTATAACAAAGCAAAACATTTTTTTTAATGTTTTGTACTATACTTTATAAATCCAAGTCAGATTTGAGAACATGACAGATAAATGGCTCAACATCTAGCCTCTGCCACAAAACATTTGTGAAGTTTCAACCAGAACTAACATGAATCTCTTGTTCTTTGGTTGGTTACTGATAGTCATTGCCGACTTGGAATCAAAAAGAAAACTCTCAATTTATTGATTTGTCACATTATCTGGAAGCACTAGTGAGGTACTGCATTTTCTAGCTGATTAGAATAAATTTCTCTTGAACATAAGGTAAAATTGCACAACATTTACGTAACTAAGTAGAATTCTATATACAATACAGTACTATTAAGACTGGAAATTCTTGAGAAAGAAATGCATTCCAAAACATGTACCTAATTACAGCCACTTTTATTAAGCTGGCATTTTAAGAATTCCAAAATTTTTACGTAGCTGTTCAAAAAGAATAAATGTTATGATAGTGTGGGGTCCTAGGCGAACAAATGCTGGAACATATCCCTGCAAGGAAAATATACATTATAATAATGGATTACATTTAAGTTTCCTGTGTTAAGTTAATACAAAACATTCTGTAATTCTAAGATCACTGACAGATGCAACATTCTTTAAGATTTTAGCGATATAACAATATTTGGAAAATTAACAAAGCATATCAGGTATAAGATGGCAACTCAAACAAGAGAGAGAACAGGGTACACTTTCTTAAGTAATGTTTAATATACTCTGCTTTAGGTGCCATACATGCCTATGATGGTTCGCCATGATTACAGTAAAGATGGTAACATCACAATTGGCAAATGATGTTGATTAAATTTGGTATGTCATAATAAAATCAAACTTACCTTGAAAAATCCAAGTGGACCCAATTTTGCAGTATATGTGATAATATGCCACAGACCCTAAAAAGATAGAAAAATACATACAACATTAATTACAACCTGTGAAAAACTAATGTGTTTATATCCAAAGGACAACCTTATAACTATAATCCCACTTTTACCTTATATTAAATGAAGGATTAGTGTTTTATTCCTTCAACGCACAATCATAAAATCTTTTTAACCCTATAACCAAATATTCAATCTTTTACACCCTACCAATTATTCCACCAATTACATTATACTAATTATTTCACATTTTACACCATACCATACATTTCACCTTTTACATCCTTACATTAAATTCTTAATATTATTTTTTTATCTTCTTTCCCTAACATTTCATATAAAATTTAACTATTATCTTCAATCCAGTTGCATTTCTTATTCTTAAGCCACACTTAAGGTAACATCCTATTCTGGTCCAAGTCTAAATACTGGCAGAATGATTGTTGTTTCCACACCAAACATACCAGATTGCCCGCCTGCAGCCAAGAAGACACAGAGATCTGGTACCGCACTCGGGTAGTGACAGAAAAAGTAAACTAAAGGAAATGGTCAAATTCAAATGTGTGGGATCAGCCTCACACCAGCATTAACAGTTAGTTCAGCCAAGCTGTAAGAGAAGAGAGATGGGATCTTGGGGACCGTGAAGGATCAGAATACTCACATTCTTTACTGGCATGATGAAATGAACCTGAGGTGGAACTGAAAAGACATTGCACAGAAACTGGGAAGGCGTATAGAGACATTCCCCACCCACAAAAAGAGGTTCTCCAAGCCTGGTTACTAAATCCAACAAAGAGTCAAAGGGAATCCACTATGTCTCTACACAAACCATCTCCAATTGGACACCTATCACCTCCTCAGAGGAAGAACAACCGGAATTATCCGGTTCTCTTTCTCAGAGGAATGAGAACTGGATCGCATTCACATTTCAATTTATGTCAGGGAAACTAGAGGATCTTCCAACAGGGTCTCCATTCCATCCAATGAGTGAAAATAGGATCTCCTCATACATATCCAGAACAGTCTGAAAGTATTGGAACATGTATGACTTTTGGCCAAAACCTAAGGAGCAGTCCACAATGCACCAACCAAACCAGACTATAAGGCTTTTATTGTCTCAAGCAGAGAACATTTGGACATAGCAAAAAGCAGAGATGGCTGGAAAGCTGAATTCTGCAATTACCCAAGAAGGTCCAAGAGATCGCTAAAATAAGGGGCTTGAGTTGTCCCTTTGGAAGCCTCAAAATGAGTAACAAATACATTGTTTAGAACTCCTCAATATCACTCTAGAATGAGGGCAGGGAAGAAGCATCTGAATGCACATACCACTCAACAGAAGAGACTGCTTGCAATTAAATTTGAAATGTATGAGTTTGCAACCAAGCCTCACCATTACCAGCACCAATAGGAGAAGTTTGCTCCAGCACACCAATGTCCACATCCAACACTTGTTGCTCATATGATGGTCGTGAAAATGACCCTGCATCAAACAAGTTGGTGGAGCTTGAAGGTTTCAGGCTCCACCAACCCTGTTGCGGTGATGGGTGCTGCCAACTGGTGGCAGCCCCCAGGGAAACTTTTGATTACTAATAAGTACAGTTAGATGAGCGATACTTGGTTTTCATTGCATTAATAATTGTCACCATCTGCAGGGGCTATAGAGGGTATAGATTCCTCTTTTGTGTTATTGTGAGCTTGTTGTCTGGTGATAACCTAGGACAGACTCATCACTGTCTCCCTTCCCTTAATTATGTAATACATGTAAGATCACTGGAAATGTTCCTTGTCAAGGTGGCAGGAACAATGTTGACATGAGTTTGACAGGCAATATGAGTCCTGGGGGGAGGGAGACCATGTAGGCTCTGGCTCAGGGTCCCCTACAATTAAAATGAGGGGTTTTTACTCAGAAATTAAACTTTAATAAAAACTTACCCTGAATTCTCCTGGTCTAGCATTCATGGCACGTGTCTTGATCACATCTACAGGCTGTGTCATAGTTGTCGCAATCGCACCCTAGAAAATTTATTATTTTATAAACAATCAGCTATTAAATGATATGGGAAAATTAATACAGTACAGTGGAACCTCGATAAACCAGACCCTTTTTTAAACTTTCAAATATTCAAAACTTTTGGATCCATGGACATGGATCTTGCAGTTATCCACAGCAACTATATAGCAATGTTTTATAACAATTTTGATTGAAAATGACTATCAGAAGATTTTTCTACTGAAGTTGAAACCTAGCTTACATTCACAGATAACCACCCAATGTGGATTCACACGAATTCCCAGCTGGGCTGCCTGGTCTATCTCAGCATGTTAAACGGATGAGTCTCATTATACAATGGATTTGCCAATGGATTTTAAAACCGTACCTGACCTTACCTGACCAAAAACAACCTAGCTTAACCTAACCTAACCTAACACATTACTACTCTTAGTGAGATCACATTCAGTACTCCACGATTGCCGTCCTGGTTTTGTCAGCAGGGTTGGATCGTGACATATGTACTGCAAACTTGTTTTCATCATTGAAGATTCTATTTCATGTATGTTGTTGGCCCTGACTGGGAGGGCCTCCTCGGTGGTTATCTGAGCTATGGCATTGGGGCGGTCAAGCTTTAAGGAATCGCATAAGACACGAGACTTACTCGAGCCTAATGGGAGTCAAGACTCTCTGTGAAGTTTATGGATCAGATAAATCCAAAACAAAGAAAATACCCACCAGACAATATAAGCACATTAACACCTGCAGATGCTTGAAAGAATGTAGGTTGGTGGCTAGTAGTCATCACCCCCAGGAGGGGAGGGGAATGATTTATCAGCGCTACATGTTCAAGTGGATTGTTATGGTTTCCTTGCTTTCCTATGTGCCTGACCCACAATTCCATCCTGGACAACAATATTCCAAGTGGATGGTACAGCAATTATCTAGAACAAGGCATGTTAGTGAAGGTGTTGGCTATTTGGACTACCAGGTGACCATGAGGTGTCACTTGATAGCACACGGTATTGACGTGATGATTGATTACCTTCACTACTCTACTGTTTCCTTTGTTTTCTTTTGTTACTCTAACTAATCAAAGTTAGTGGTTTGTTTTACTTTTGACTGTTCTTAAATGTAAAGTAATTTTGTTCCTGTTAAACTCTGATCCCCTTGCTTCTATACACACACCAGATTCTGTTCCTGGTGTTTGGTAGGCCTGGTAGCAGAGGGTGTCTCTGTGGTACCAAAGCCTAATGCAATGGGAAGTTACTGAGGAGCCAGCCCGGATAATATAAGTGCCTAGAACTCTGATGTTGAGTCAGTCTGAATTTGCTATTACAGATCCTGAAACTTTGGATCACTGTTCCAAGTTTTAAATTATTGTTCTGCAATTCCAAATCACTATGAATGATTCAGGTTTCTGTTGTATTGGGGTCTGGATTTTTTAGACTACTGTAATGGCCAATGTAAAACTAAATTATAAATACTGTACAATATAAACATTAAACTGCAACCTCATGATATTGAAAAAGGATATGAAAGCAATTTAACCTAAAAATTAAAACACTAATAACTAAGAGTGGTTTGAATAGAAATCATCTATATAAAGCAACCTAACCAAATCAAATCAAGCTCATTTTTAAAATACAAAACATTTCCAAACCACCAGTTTCCAATCACTGACAAAGCCTTTAAAGATGGAGGCTGTCAGGTAAATTTCCCATATCTACATGCAAGATATCTACAGCAATTATACTTAATCTGAATAATTTTCAAAACTCTTACCGCAGCCAAAGAACAAGTAAAATGACAAGTAAGATTGTCGGTGAAGTACGGTGTTGACAACAAGAATCCTTTGATTTGGTCATAGAAGGACAGCTGCCCTATAGTCATCAGAACAGCTCTGAAGGTTGCTGTTGATGCACCGCGGAACAAACGAGGAATGCCTTCTTCCCTCACAACTCGAACAAGACCATCCAAAGCATGCTTATAGCTGCAAAATAAGAGAAAAATAAAAGAAAAGTGAAAGAGATTAATTAACATTAATATACCAATGCACTAATTCATTAACAGAAACATGGAATAAGTTCAAGGAATGGTAAGAATTTTTCACGGATATCAATGCCAACCTCAAAATGAGAAACATGAACTACTGATTACTAAGGACTTTTGGCAGATGGAATGTTTGTCTAACTATAGACATTAAATTTTTGTTTTTAAATACAGACATCCTTATTTGCAGGAGAAAACATTGGATAATTTTATAGTTTTGCCATAAATACTTTACAAGCTATTGATTTGTGCAGGGGATGTAGTCATGGAAAACAATGCTTATATAAAGCAAGCAAATCAATCTTAGTTATAATGTATTGGAAACACAGGCATGCATTCCGCAGACCTCCTGAAGTCTGGGTATTCTGCTCTTGTATCTCAATAAAATATATTCCTAAGCACTTTCACAATTTCCTTTCAACTAATACAGTACAGTACAGCAAACCCTAGCTCTTCATGAGTACAGAGAACACAAATTCAGACTTATGCTAATAAAATTTAAAAAACAAAAATGTAATTTAACTGCTTGAAAAACAGTCAAGAATGTACATGAGTCGGTGCTTGAGAAGACTGTGCGCAAGTCGGTGCCAAGCAGCAAAAAAAAGTCTTGGTGCACAAAAACCACATATCATGCCTCGTACCTCATAGCTAACTTTTTATAAATGCTATTACAATTTTGCACCTATAGACCCTCCTAGGTATACTGTGCTTAATTACAAACTGTACTTGAGGTTGGACATGTAAATTTAAGTGGCTGGAGTATTTAATAAAAATGTCCCGGTAGATGTTTTATCGAGTGAAAATTGGGAGCTTTATCGAGTGAAGATTCAGTAAACAGTAAAAAGACCTGAGTTTGTTAAAGCTTCGTGTTTGGTGGTGACAGTACTGAGCAACATTAGGCCAGTAGGTTTTTCTAAACAGTTTGTACATTAGTCCTGTGTCTCCTTCAAGATCTTCTTTATGATAGATTCTATAGACCTTGAAGACTGCACTCCATTCCTGATTTGGATACTTTTTAAGTGTTGCTTGGGTCACCTTGTTAGCTATAATAAACTTGTTAGATATAATCTCCAAGATCATCTCATACAGCTCCATACTGCCCTGATCTAACTCCCTTATTCATGTATCGTGTGCATGTAATGTTTTACTCTTTCACATTATGAGCAGAAGAGTGAGTAGGTGGGAAACCCACTCTCAAGACTTGTATAGTACAGGATTTTGAAAGTTTTGTTTCTAAAGTCAACATTTCCTTTAGATTCATTTTAAGTGTATCTTAGGAGTACACGAGTACTTGCAGGATGTTTTGGAGATGCCAGGAGGCAAGAATGTAACAAAAAAAATGGCATAGTGGTGTAGGTGAAGAGGCCTCATGAGCAGCATGGCACGATGACTAGTAGTACCTCACTTGCAGCTTCATCCCTGTGCCGACCACAGAGTCAATCTGCCCATGTGCAAAACTCCCTCCCTCCCATCCTTTCAGAAATGCCTTAAAGCCATTCAAGTGGAAGAGCTCAGAAACAGTAGAGATTATATACTGTAATACACTGCAGTATTGCAGAGTAAAATGATTTGCTACTAACAATTCATGATTCAATTTTTTGTATTGTCAATACTATGTAGACTTTAGTTATTTTATGATATGGTACTAAATACCGAATGAATGCGCGGATAAAAATTTAGGCATATAAAAGAATTATCATAATTCTTAGCCTTAGTGAGACAGGCACTAAGAGTCTACTTATGCTAGCATCTTTGTAAAATGTATACTTTGATAAGCAACAAATGGAATCTACACTGGATTATGAAAACAAATGATTTATAAGCATCAGAAGAGAAAAGCTGGATAAACACATTGGCAAACTGGAAACATTATTTTTAGGAAACATCTATGTGCCAACCAATTTAGCTTAACCACTCTCATCCCACTAACAAATATTAAGTCAAATATTGGATAAACCCACAATTATGTACAGTATTTGTAAAATTTATGTAAAGATTTACACCAAGTCTTTTACATTCTTCTGAGTGCTTTGTCAAGGTCTAAGTATGTGGTTAGGATGAGACTTACAGCTCAACTACTAATCTGATTAATCGTCGAGATGTAAGTCTCGTCTTACATACTCGGACCTTGACAAAGAGAGCGGAAGACTTTGTGTAAATCTTTACATAGATTTTACAAATGCTGTACATAAGTGTGGGTTTTTATCCCATGTTATTATGTCTGTGAGAAGACATTACCATAACCTACTGTCAAATATTATTATTGTCTCAAGTTTATGTAAACATTTTTATAACCTTGACATGTTAACAAAATTAATGTTTTTTCTTAAGAAGGCAAAATATATATTACTTAAACAGTATAGCATCTTAATAAGATCAATACATTTGTAACATTTGCATCAACAACAGTTTCATTATGTACCATCTTCATAGTTACCCAAATGTATCCCATAATTAGAAAACGAACTACGATTATCAATAATTCAGTAGATGTCAAAGTGAAGCTGTGAAGCTTATAATGCACTACACAAATATATTTATCACTTTCCAAAGAAAAATATAATATTTCATCAATGAACCATCAATTATGTATATAATATTTAACATACAGTACTGTATTATACATACATGAACACAAGCTCTTACTTTCGTTTTTGGTCTGCTGGAAGCTTGATATCATTTTGCATGCGGACGTTAATCATATCTCCAGGGGTGCCTACAAAGCCTCCACAGGCTCCAGCAAACCCTGCTAATATGGCTCTCTCGTGGAAAGGAAGGGGCCCTCCTGAAGCTTCAGACATCCTTTGCTTCACGACCTTCATGAAATATCTCAGTAGTAGTAATAGTAGTAGTAGTAGTAGTACAAAATTCATTCTCATAAATAATAATAAACAGAAAATGTTACCACAAAATTCTATACCCAATGGCATTATTTGCACTGAACAATTGCATAAAAGTTATTCGAGACATAAAACTGCAACTTTACATTTGTATTTACCAGACATACATTTTTATGGTCATTCAAATGATAGATACAGTACTGTAAACATATACTAATTATAATTTTTTTTTTTTTTTACCAGAGTATGAATCTTGAACCAGTTGAAGTCAAAAAGCAGCTTACATGTGAAGGAAATGTGTGTGTTTATAATTTCATCTCTGGTAGACTGAATTAACATTCTTTAGCACATTTTCTAGAAAGTTACACATATATTTAATGTTAATCCTTGTCCAGAGAAAATTACTTACATTGCCCAACACTGCAATGCTTAAATGTACTGGAGACCTTAGTTTCTGTCTTGGAATCTGTCATCCCTAATTAAAGCAAGAGTATCTACATCAGGGCTGCCTCGACATGTTCCCTATCAAAGTGGAATGTTATTTATACTAGGATATAGGGAGCCCCGAAGCTGGTTGTAAAGATTAAAAAACACAGATAAGACAGAATACAACATGCACGAGATCCGACGAACAGCAGCATCCATAGTAATGACAACGTGAATGATAGCAAAGCCCCTCTCGATGGTTTTTGTGTGTAATCAATTGTAATCAAACCAGGCTATTCGCGAGCATCTGGCACAAATCACCAAAACAATACAGCATTATTCTAAGTATCTTCTACTTATGGTTAGAGTAGTAGAACAGCTATTGTTAGATCATGGAGAAAAATTTTTTCCAAAGTTGATAGCAGCTAGACTGCATACTATAACTACTTTGTAACAGACACCAATACTGTATGTACAAAATAATGTTACTACAGAACTTTGACTTTATCAAAACATTAATAACCTATGGACTGCCTCCCTACACCTGAAATCAATACTATTTGCTAATTACATTGCACTGTATTCTCAAACACTAACCCAAACATCCTACATGACACAGCTAATGCTGAACTCAAAAAATATTTTATGCAGATGCTAACACTTAACACATTAATATTTGGAAATTTACTATTTAATATTTAGAAACAAACCTGCCAATCTGATAGAAAAGGAATATACAATACTTAAACTGCGAGCAAAGCAATTGGAAAATTTCTAGATCAGCACGTAAATAGCAAACTGAATGCAACATTGATATGCAATATGGTTCCAACACCAAACAAATAAGTATCTAAAACTGTTAATTAATATACTCTCAAAAATACATTAAGTCTCACATCTTACAAGTTCATCTCCTCATATCCCAGATAGGCCTAATGTGTCTGTGAATGAGATGCTACAACTCGTACTGTAATTACACTGCTACTCGACATAGATCAGCAGTCACGATCATAAACGCTAGCCTCAGGACTACAGAATTCTTATATAATCCTTAAACAAATTACAGTTCAAGCTTATAAGCACTTCCTATATTCCCCTGTGCATTCTACAGCTTCAAAACTAAATTCAAATACTAATCATAACCTCTAATGCTTTATAGAAGGTTGCAGCAGAAATCACACAGTACATTAGATACAAGTATCATCTCTTGTGATATTCTCAAAGCCTGACCAGTCTAAGTAGAAATGCATGAAAATAAAGTATCCCAGATTATCAAACAGCCTCTCAAATTTAAGACACTGCTGTACATTTGACCAGTTTAAAAAAAAACAAAAAATACATGCATAAATGATATGCTGTAGATAATTTTGAATGAGGGCAACTTGTGTTTCATAAAACATATATATTACCTACACATAAAAAATGTAATCCTATATCCCCTATATTGTACTGCATCATTTTAAACACATTACTATCAATATTACCAAGATTATTAATTAGTGATGGGATGATTAATTGGAATCGGTATCAAGAATTAGAAGAATCAAACATTTTCAGTAATCAGAATTTATATCAGAATCACGATAAATTTAGTGATTTCTGATTCTAAAAATGATTTGTTAACATTTATTAACACAAAGTTTTTGCTTTGGCTAATAATTCAAACTTTAAATTATAATCATTAACAATCAAGTATTATATTCTAAAAGTTTAACTTTACTATTTCAATGAATGTAATTTTATTTGAAAAAATAATTAAAAATTCTATTGTATTGTAGCTTGTATGCAACATAAGCACCTGTGATGAGTAATTAAATGTTTTCAGTATTTTCTTGAGGTCTGTAGATTAAGGATTACTCTGAGTAAAAAAGAATTAGTTATGCTTTAACTGAGCTAATGTTGCAATATTAACTTTATTTGAAATAAGATTACAATTTTTAATTGACTGTATAGTACACACTTAAAGCATGTACAGTATATCTGCATAATTAATGAAATGTTTTCCTCTTTCAGGCTTCTTCCAGAAAATTACGCTAGATTTACCAATTATTCTATTCTTAAATCAATCTATTATATCATTAACAATTTACCATACTCGTAACGTAAATCATAAATTTTTTCAAAACCAAAATGCAAATATTTTAAGACGGCTAAGTATCCAACTATATTTTTTAAGAGTCAGAATTAGAATCGATAACTGTATGCATTGGACTAGAAGACATCTTAGTGGAATCAGCATCGCTATCGGAATACTTAGTTAAAAATTTTATTATCATCGTATAATTATTACAACTACAAAAGTATCATAATCTTGATAAACAAAAATGTGATTTTTCCATTACTAATATTACTGTATTACCATTGCCCTTCCCTTAGTACTGTAGCTAAAACCTTCTCTGCATTATTACTGGTGTTACTCTAGCCGATTCATAAGCAATCTGTAGTTCTAGTGTCCATCATACATGTGTCATATCTTCATAAGCTAGATTAAATGTTATCATTATTATGAGTACCATATAAAAAACAATGTTGAATGTGATGAAATAACATTTTCTGGGTGAGTCACAGAGGCTCCCCAGAGCTTACTGGGCTGATATACATGTATTAGACAGTGGCAACAGTCCTTTGAATAGTTCTAATGCCTATCGGAGGCCACGAGCCAGAACCTGGCCCCTTCAGACAGGCAGAACTAGCAATGGCTTATAGAAACAACCCTGTGGTTGGAAATATTCTATGTCTACCATCGACTGGATTAGGCACCCAGAAAGGTAGGTGTCCCAAAACAGACCCCAACAGGTGAAACATTGCTACCGAAAGTCGAACTGCTAAGCAGAACTCGCCAATCTGAAAATAAGCAAACAAGCATGACGTCACAACTGCCCCCGCGCCGTCTGTCTGCGCAGCTCCCTCCACCCCGGGAGGGCGAAGGGGAGGCTCCAGATCCCCGCGCCGGCTATCCAACCTCAGTTCCGAGGCTGAATGTCAAAAACATGAAACCGCCAACCGGAGGGAGGATTGCCGGGGAGCCTCCAGGACTCACCTAGAAAATGGCTTTTCATTACATTCAATGCTGGTTTTCTGTGGAGTACCCCTCGGCTTCCTGGAGCTACCTAACTACAGAAAAGTAAAAGAGGGACTTACTTTGGAGGTAGCCGCCACTCGCACCTCAACGCGAAGTTGAGACAACTGGTTGCAACCTGCGACCCAAAGCAACACATGCACAACAGCAGAATCTGCAAACAGCAATGAACATCTAAGAGCCAGGGCCCACGCAGATTCCAGAGAATGAGCAAGCACAGCCTGCCGGCATGCGAAGCGAGAAGCAAAGAACAGACACGCCAACTCCAGGCACGACACAGGGCCAGTACCCAGCACCTCCACATCCTCCTCAAGCTAGTCCGAAGACAGCTCAAGCAGGGAAAAGAAAAGCAAAGCTGAAGCCAAATGCCCCCGGGCACGCAAATCTTCAGCTACCAGGGATGCCGAAAGGACGGGAACCTGCACATGAAGTTGCACCTGGCCAATATCCTTAGAAAGAACATGAGGGCAAATAAGCACACACTGAGGTGCTCCAACTCGCCCCCCCAGATAAACCCTGAACCACCGTAGAAGTTTCCCGCCAATCAAGCGTGCGAGTCCGACAGAACTAGTCCCACTTCCTCAAAGAAAAGAAAAGACAGTCTGCTAACCAGGATGACTCTGGTACCTTGTAACGCACCCAATGATGAAAAGTAGAACCGAATTCAAAGGAGGAAAGGTCCATTATCAAGGCAAAATCAGGGTCATGCAGGAGGTAAACCGCAATGGCCTCTCAAACCTCTTTAGGCAGGATGCGGGAAGTGGAAAACCTCTGGAAGGAATGGACCGAAGAACCCAATGGAACCCGGAACCGAACCCAGGGAGGCACAGAACTCATATCAAATTCATATAGGGAGGCAGGATAAGAAAACCCCTCCCCCTACAACAACAAGCCCCGCGCCAAGGGTACCAATACCATGCGGGATCAAACGGGACCCAAGCCCCCCCAAGTCAGCTCCTCCCTAGTCTCGGGATCCTCCACATCAGAACTCGGGGCAAAGCCTTCCTCCAAACCCTCAGCCCCTAAAGAAAGGGCAGAGTCAACCGGAAAAGCTTGGAAAAGGGGGGTCTGCTGGTCAGACTCCAAAGCCCCGGCTGGAGGAACAGGCTCCAATGCCTCCGTCGCCGAAGCCCCCGAAAACTGCTCGAAGTTTCTGGAGCTTCGAAGGGGAAGCCCCCAAAACTGCTTGAGTCTCACCACCATCTAAGCCCTACCCCGAATCTGAAACCCTCAGATGTTTGGGAGACGGCAGTAGGGTGGGGAAGGCATGACAAACAACAGCAGGGGAAGGATGAGAGAGCACGGACAAAACCAAAGTCGTAGCGACTAACACCCCCAAGTCCAGGTCCCTATACCCAAAGTGGGGCAGCCACGGAGCATCCGGAAAGGCAACCAAACTCGCTCATTGCAGCAACCTAAACTGTGCATGCAACACCGAAGCTACTTGCACCCGATTATCAGTATCAGTGGACTGGGCGAATTGGAGTACCAGCAAGGAACACCACTTGTAGGACTCTGGGTCAAAGGTGTCATCAACCCAAAAGGCAGCAAACACGGTGAATGCCTTCCCAAGACAAGGGGACAGAGCAACCCATGAACTCACACAAGGCGAGAGAGAACTCAGAGGATGCATCCATTGGACCAATGAGCCCCAATGGGGTTTTCCAGGGCCCTTAAGCTAACTGCTAATGGAAACTCAGGCAAAGTACTGATAGCTGGTTGGTCCAAACTAACGAGAGAACAACTGAAGCTGAACCCATGCAACGTGTACAATCACGGGGACCTAGCGGGGGACCACCAGAATAACAGAGGGTGGACAAAGACCAAGGGGCAGATCTCCCCTCCACCAGGCAAGAAACAAAAAGAAAAGAAAAACCCTGCAAGAGCACATCTCCAGGAGGAACAGAATGGGCTGCTGTGTGTAATGGAGACACGCTGCACAGTACCTTGCAGCGTCATGATACCAGTGACAATACTACCTCCTACCCAAAGTCAAACAGCGGATGTAAAAACACCAGCGGATCCCAAGTGTGGGCACTCACCAAGCACCAAGATCCCTATGGAGGTAGTTCCCAAATGGCTTATGGAAGCCGTTTGGGAAGCCGTACCCTAACCCACAAGGGCAGTACTTACAGGGCACCTAGGTACATGCAGCCCCAGTACTTCATGAATTACTCCAGGCTTGCACACCACAACACAGCAGAACACCACCACAAGAGGACAGCACTGCACAGAGTCTGGAACCAGAGTCGAACAACTGCTACCAAGCACAACAGCCTCAAAACTGAGGTTGGATAGCCAGCATGGAGGTCTGAGCCCCCCTTCCCCCTCCCAGGGAAGGGTGAGCTGTGCAGACAGGCGGTGTGGCGGCGGGTGTGTAATCATGCTTGTTTGCTTGTTTTCAGATTGGGGAGTTCTGCTTAGCAGTTCGGCTTTCGGTAGTAACGTTTCAACAGTTGGGGGTCTGTTTTGTGATGCCAACCTTTCTGGGTGACTCAACTGGTTGATGGCAAACATAGAATGCTTCCAACCACAGGGGGCTTTCTATAAGCCATTGCTCTTCGTGCATCTCTAAGGGGGACAGGTTCTGGCTTGTGGTCCCCGGTGAGCATTAAAACTCCATTTGAAGGACTGTTGCCACGGTCTAATACATGCATATCAGCCCGGTAAACTCCAGGGAGCCGAAGGGGCTCACCACAGAAAACTCATAATTTCCTTACTCATTATTATTTATATTATGGAAATTCCCTTATAATTATTTGTAATTTCATTAATACATTATTATTACTTCTTTATTATTTCTAATATTATTTTCTTCTTTCTTCTCTGCTGATCTTTAAGATTTGCCTAAAACACTTGAGTTCAACTTATGAAATTTGTAAAGAATGCAGCTACCATACATGTATAACTAGAGGCTTTGTAAAGATTGCAGCTACTATATATGTATAACTAGAGGCTTTGTAAAGAATGCAGCTACCATAAATGTATAACTAGAGGCTTTGTAAAGAATGCAGCTACCATACATATTAACTAATAATAACTAAAACTGATAAAATACCTTTCTAAAATGCATTAAATCCTAATGCAGTAGTTCATATATTACAGTACAAGATCAGGAGAAGAAAGCAGTGACAATTGAACATATCTAAAGTAGCATGAAAGATAGTTGAAAGGAAACCCAAGACTCGACTCAACACTCAAGTTAATAATGACCCATAAAAAATTATTTAAAGACTGCTAGACATTCTGGTGTAAGAAGGAAGTTAGCTTGATGTTAAACATATAGTAACTTATTGTAGATACTGTTTAACATATCTAGTGTTACTTGAAAGGAAATAACTGGACAGTTGACAGACTACAGCTTTTCAATTCAAGAAGGCAAGAGTCCTATTCAATTCCATAAAGTGAAATGCAAAGTGTTTGCTAATGAATTAGGACACAAGACTGATTCTCAATTCTATTCATTAGCTTTTGACAAGATTGACTCTATTCTATTCATTAGCTTTTGACAAGATTAAGAAGCGAGATTAGAAACAGGCAATTCCATAATTTAGTATGCTCCACATGATACGACAGTGACCAACTCTGTGCACACCATGGCAAATACTACCCACTGAGCCCACACAGCAATAGCATAAACTCCTATCTTTTATATTAGGAGCTCAGCTCATTACAAACAAACCTTTTTCCATCTATCAAAGTCATAAATATTGCCGAGCCAAGCTTGCACTACAGAGGTCACATCCCTTGGCAGCCCTGAAATGGATTGTGTTTTATTTAGAAATGCAGTGCCTTGCAAACAGATCTTTATAACAACCTATAAATACAGCAGATACAATATATTCACCTTGTAATGCCTTGACAAGGATGGTAAATAAAGTACTAGTTAACTTTTAGTTGCAATTTTAATACTGTATACAGTACTTTTAAACTATTAACCTAAATCATACTAGCTTTTCAACACTCATTTAGAAAGACAGATACAGAATCTTTCTTGTGAGTTGGCTATTGACCCATACCAAGAGATGAACTGCTCAGGGTACTTTATTCGGTAAAACATTTTGATCAGTTACTTAGCTGTCATGTTATCAATGTTTGCCTTTGTCAATGCACAGTACAGTACATAAAAACACATGAGCAAAGGTCAACTAGGGGCATGTAAAAATCAGGCTTGATTGAATATGAAAAGCTCCTTTCTGAGCAGGATACTCAGATGTTCCCTAAAACAAGATTCACCATGGTCCCACATGAGTGGATTATGATAAGAGCTGGGTGAAATAATTCACAGGCACAAGAGGGATATTTTCAAATGTCCCTGACAGGTCATGCTGGAGATAAGAGAGGCACAGGAGAAAAGCTCAGTCCAGCCCAGAAAAACAACATAAAGATCACACATACTTATTCAAGGCCTTACTGGACAATAGAGCAATGGTCTCGCTTTTTACAGGTCAGTGTTACATTCCCGACCGTCCAAGTGGTAGAACACTATTTCTTCCCCCATCCTATCCCATATCCTTATCCTATATTCCTTCCAAGTGCTATATAGTCATAATGGCTTGGCGCTTTCTCCAGATTATTACCATACCTTGGTATCGCAAGGAATGCCAAATTGTACTGTACTCTCACAAACCACCAATCCGGCCCCTATCCCTGACACTCTCCAGACGGAGGGCACACATTTTAACACACTGTCCCTTTCATCAATTTATATCACATTATAACACGCAAAGAAAATGCTCTGGGTATAGGGCATTCAGAGACTCAAAGAGGTCAGTAATGGCTGTATGCAAATATCCTGCGAGCATGACATGAAAATTAAAACCTACAAAAAAACAGGGCCATACAATATACAAGGAACACTGTTAAAGGAACAATAAAAAGGAATTGGGAATGGGTGTAACAGTCCATGGAGATAACAAAAACTGCAAAAACAAATACAATAATGAAAAACTCAATGACATCCAGGCCTACACTATAAAACAAATAAATAGCTGGTCCTCACACAAACTGAGCAAACCCAGGATGAAGTGCTCTGCACAAACACCTAATCCTACCTAACCTGTGTCTACCTTGTGTAGCTTCCGGGGGATCAATGACCCCGCGGCTCGGTCTTTGACCTAAGCCTCCCAGTTGGTCGTATGATCAACCAGGAGTTGACCAGACATCACCATACCCTGGGTCAGCGGTTGGTTAGGTCAAGACACATAAGACATGCTCATACACATATGAGCAGCATTCCAAATACATATTCTGCTACAGTATTATTACTACTAACACTATCATTACTACTACAAAGTGTTTGACTAGTATAACTATCTGAACGCTGTTTGACGGATACCCACACTATATGGCGGATACCCACACTATATGGCGGAGACCTACACTGTTTGGTGGAGACCTACACTGTATGGCGGGGGGCCTACACTGCCTGGTGGGGACCTACTCTGTCAGGCGGAGTCAAGCTCTGTCAGTGCGGCCCAAGCTCTGCTACAGGAGGCGGGGGTCGTTCTTGCCCTTGCTGGGGGTGGTTCTTCTCCAGCCACAACTACGGCAGTCTCTGGGATTGGAGTCCCTGGGCCTTCTTTTACCAACTTCAACTCCAACTCTTGACTATGGAGGTCAACTCTATAGCCAGAGCTCCTAGAGCAGTTTGTTGTTGCCTTCAACCTCGTTCTGACAGTTCCTGCAACAGCACTGGAACCAATCGTATTGGCATTTGCCTTTGTGGAGAGACCTGCTGCATGGGTGACAGCTTCTCCCCAATATCAACCTATCCTGGCTTTGCGCCCTGGAGAGGCCACTCCAGACCGACAACCAGAGCACAACTCTATAGTCTCCCGAGACTGATGGATGCCTACTACTACTACTACTAGTATATATCACAACTTAAATTGTAGGCTAAATTGATCATAATTTGTCAAAAATTTTAGTTTGATTTAAACTGCTTTACATCTATTCCTTACAGTCAGAATTGTAACAATTTGTACCAGTTGTTACAAATAAAGCTTCAAATGTCTGATAAGCTTACAGCACAAAGAAAACAATGTTTAAAAAGATAAAAATAAGACACTTAAAGGGTCTGAGTGTTGGTGTAGGTGTTGCCACTTAGTGACAATCAGGGGTAGCAGGGAGGTGAACAAACTGATAATTTGCAGGAGCACTCTTAGGTGATCCTTGCAATGCTAAGTAAGGTTTGGAAAGGCTGAGTGTTTATGGGTAAACTGTCTGAGGTCTCACTTGACCTCAGCTTTTCTCCAATGATTCCCTAGCACCAGCTGAATGTCACCCTGTCCTGATTCACTCCTTTCTGACCATGATGGATCTTGCCTTAGGATACATCCAAAGGGTATACCTTAGAAATACAAAATTACACAGAGAACATTAGATATAAACAAATTCAAAACATAAATTTGTGAAGGTTAGCAAGATTTTTAGAATGTGTACGACAACATGTACCTGGAGGATCATTATTACCTATAAAAAATATTGTTTGAAGAAAAATATCTCCAAGTATAGTGCTCTCAAGGGAGACAGTACTAGCTCTTATAATTTACCATTCAAATCTTTTATAATTCATATTTTATCACTTGTCTTGTATAATTTACACAGTAGTATAAAAATGCAACATTCAGAACTAAAATTTAGCATATTCAATATATAAGAACTAGAAATGTGCTCAAGGGACATGGGGTACCTCTGCCTTACAGGCCTTGTTATTACCAATAGGTATTGATGGATGAGGATAAAATGTAATCAAGAATTAAATCTAGCGACATGTTGTCACCGTAACGTATTTCATAAGTGACAAGCTCTTCATAAACCGTTGTATAGTATAACTGCCTGGTGGCACCATCTATGGGCAGATGCAGGTCAAATATGAGTCCCACACAAGCTCTGACAAAATAAAGTATAAATACCACATATGGGTGAAAGTGATACAAATGAAACCTAAGGTCAGGTGCTGTAACAAGCTTTCATTATATAAGTACAGTACAGTAGTGTCATATCAAAAGAAAACATCAAATCGCCCATCTATCTATATCTAGAAAAGATAATGTATTTGTCTGTTTGAGGAAGGTCAAACATTTTAACCTAGTGTAACCAAATTTTGCAAGGTGACTGGTGGTTGTTACGGGATGGTCATAAGTGTGTTGAGGTCAACTCCCATGTCCTTTTTTTTTTTTTTTTTTTTTTTTTCATGAAATGGCAAATGATACCAATTTGCAATCTCACCAAATACCAGACTCCAGTGTCACTAAGATTCATCTAGCATATTATCTAGTACATAAATAAATGTTAGTTTGTCCTATGTAGTTTATTGGTAAAGAATGTGTACTGAAGATGACTACAGTGATGAAGGGAAGGCGGCCAAGAAGAGGTAAAGGTGGCCAAGGAGATGTGAAGGTGATCAAGGAGAGGTGAAGGTGGTCAAGGAGAGGTGAAGGTGGTCAAGGAGAGGTGAAGGTGGTCATGGAGAGGTGAAGGCGATGTAGTCAAGATGATTACTGTGCTGAGAATAGTTGTGTGGTGTAGATTAGTATTGGAGGTTATGTAATGAAGACCGAGTAGTTAAGACAGTTATAGTGATGATGTTTGTGTGTAATTAGGAGATAGTGTAAACATGATTACAGTGATGATGGTCATGTGTAGTAATGATGGATACAGTGATCATGGTTGTGTGTAGTAAAGATGGTGCCAGTGATATAGTCGAGGCCTCCATCATCTACGCAACACTGGGTACCTCGAAGGGGTGATTTAATAAACAGAAATATAATGTTAATTTTTCAACACTGCCCATTGGTGGTGCCATCTATAGAGAACCATGGCTAAAACAATTCCAAGCAAGGTCAAGTGACTAAGTATAATAAATGTATAGAATTTCAGGAGAGTGCATCACATTATTAAGTTTCATCAGTAGAAAGAATTTCAGTACCACCACTGAAGGTTCCATCAGTACATCTGAGTGAAATGCAATCCCCAAGCAAGATACAGTGGCAAGATTCCACTGTAGTGAAGTTTAGCAGAAAGCATCAAACCATTCATACATAATGTATAAAATAAATATCCTACAAATAGATAAAAAACATACAATTTACTCATCTCCGCTCATATTTACGGGAAGGGAACATACAGTAATATGAAAGAGGATTTACCTTAACAAAATTTATGGTAATTTAAATTGTCCTAAAATTTTACAATTTCATTGAACAAAACTCAAGTAAGTAATACCAAGGAAATTTAATCTACAGTATATGATGTAGAGTATGAACAAATTATCAAGTTTTATCAAGTTTTCTCAGCTTTTAACTGTAGAATATATAATTTAATATTTAGAAAGCATTAAAATTAGGACACGGTACAGTATAAAGATTGTGCCTGTGTAAAAATTTACTTTTTAAGTGCTAAATATTGTAGCTTAAGCATGGCAGTGCCATTCACATATGCATTGTCTCAATAACTGATCTTCTGTGGCATATGGAAGGAAGCATTAAAATAATTTCATCTAACTTCTTACCCATCACATTCTACACCAAAATAAAGGCAATAGCAAGCAAAACAATTTAAAGGAACAATGTTAATTACATTACAAAACTTTGAAGTGCCATATAGATATATCAATATCTACAAAACTGTTAAATACTGTAAGATACAAAAAATAAAATTGTACATAAAGAAGTCTAAAAGGTCAAATTCAAAACAGAAAAAGTCTGTACAAAGTAAACCTATAAGAACCTAGCAGAAAAAAGAAACAGGAAGAATTAGTTTATCATTTGCTGTAAATCTGCACTTGACAAAACATAAGCAGCTCAAACAGAGACAAAACGGTTAGAAGATGCTTATCATAGTAATTAATAGTCATGCAAGAGAGCCAAGTTACATTTTTGTGGATGGAACGTATTGACAAACTGACAAGATCAAGACTGCAAACTGCAAACAACTCTCAGCTACAGGAACTGATGGCAAACACACCTTCAACCACTTTAGGTCTAGCTCCTACCATGAAAATTTAACTCAAAATTAGTGACTTGTAGTTTAGCGTGTTAAATCTGTTCAACCATCCACATAATTGTACTTTAAAGAGAAGTGTAATCCACGCCATGCTGCAGAGGGAACATGGAAACCTGGCTAGTCCTGCTCTATGAGTAGTATAAGGACGGTTGACCACCACTTCCTTCAAGCTAAAGCTGGAAAAGATAATAGTCTTAGGGAGTACCTCATACTCACCATAAGACACACAAAAGACACACACTCCTTTTCAAAGTTATTAAAACAAAACTAATTAAATCTATATTATGATTAGCTTACTATTTCTGTTAATGGCTTAATTATTAGTAACTACTGTATACAGGTATTTATATCGTATTCACCGGTGTCGTGTTCACATACCCCCCCTCATTCAAATGCCTCTCTTTATTCAGATACCCCTCATATAGCAACAGGCTTTAGAGTACAGTACTGTAAATACAAATTGTGAGGACTTCCTCCTACAGCTGTGTCATGTTCCTAAGAGGACTTGAAAATACTGTCAGGGTAAGTCAAACTATTTATTAAATAAATCCTTTTTTTTTATTCAAAAGAAGTATGATGGTATACACAAAAGCACAGCACAGCACATTTGCTCTTTGGCCCGAGACCCCAGTGGATACAGTATAAATGCCTGTATGATGAAATGACCCAGACTTCCAAACTACTTTGAAAACTGTAAAATTAGATAATAAATGTATGGTATACTGTATACATATTCCTTGACTTAAAATGCAAAAATATACTTGTTTCAATCTTTCCAAAATTTAAAGAAAATTAAAATTCAAATCATATTTACATAATTAAACATGTCATAAGCATTATAGTACCGAGTACTGTAGCAAGATTTAAAACCAAACGTTGAATGTAATGAAATGCCCTTTTCCAATATGCCCTCAGTGGCTTCCCTGTAACTACACTCTGGTATCACTATACCCAATTATCAAAACCAGGCCTACCTGTACCTCCCTCATGAGCTACCAGCATAGAGCCACCAAAATTCACACAGGAAAGGGAGGGAAAAGACAGGGCAGGGACAGGGAGCTACTTTACTACATGTAAGAGCCACTGAGGGCCTGCATAAAAAGGGTATTTCATTAAATTTAACACTCAAGTTCTAAGTAGTTAACCTAAGTAAGTTTCCTGGTGCTTATTCTCAGTGATGCTGTGGTAAAGAAGTCAGTTTAGCTGAAAAGGAACATAAGAATTACAAAATCAAGAAAAACTGCAGAAGGGACTAACATGTGACCTGGACAGAACCAGGAAAAAATTAAAGACGAGGGGACAAAAAGAACCGGGGGGGGAGGGGGCAAAATTTGAGGGGGACAAATAGAACTACAATTCATTGTTGTTCTTGCCACTACAAGAATAATGAATTATCTGCAAACCAGGGTGAAACCAAGACCAAATACCTTAAATAAGAATAAGAAGAGGAACCAAACTAAACAATTTAGGTCTAGTTCAGAAGCATGGTCAGTCTCTCAACAGGAAATGAGGCAAATTCTACCTAACCTGGAACAAAAGGCAGGTGACACTATGGAAACCTGCAAAGTGGTTGGTGAACCCAAACTCCAAATTGGGATCTAGAAAAGTAACAGTAAACTAGAAGAACGGATAACACACATTTCCAACCTGGATAAAGTGGGCCTCTAGCCTGAGGACAAGATCTTAGACCAAGAAAACAGCATCCAAAGTCCACCTCAGATAACCCCAAAGCACTATAGCCATCCCACAGTACAAAAGAGGAAGAGCCAGAGTTAAGAGTGCAATTCCAGCCTGAAAAACAAGTCTGGTAATGGGGAAAGAGAGAAAGTGCCAATAATAAAGACCTTAGAACCTTCTCTAAAATGAATCCCTGCTTATGCAAGACACTGACCCTGGGTCATTTCAGCACAAAGCCAAGCATCATGGACTGGGAGGCCAAATAAGCAGAGTCTGGAAGTGGAGGACGACACAGGCCAAATTAGTAGGATCAACAGAGTATTTGAACCATGTCCCAGTTCAAGAGGTAAGAAGCAAATCCTTAAATTCTCTCTCATAAAACAGCAAAATCCAAAGTTCCTACATGCTAACAACAACTAGAGGCTACAAAAGTCAGAATAGTGAGGCGAGACCCCTCAAGCATACCACAGGCTGCACAGTGGTCCAATGAAAACAACCTTCACACACCCAGTGGTTAAAGAACCCCTGACAATCTAGTTACAATCTAAGCCTGCCTGAATGTTGGAAGCACAGTCAGGATGTACCAGGAATACGAGGGTTGGATGGAGAGGTGACCCATCATGAATGGTGCTACCTGCTACCACCTGATTGGTGGTTAGGTCAAACAGAGCTTGATAGATTGGCTGTAGGGCTATTAAGAGCTTACCATTGCATGATGCAACATTCTCATGTTAGTTTCAGTGCTTCATTATGTACTGGTATCAAAACCTTCAGTTTAGCAGCAGCAGTAGTAATAGTATTGTCAAAACATTATTTATATATTCATACAAAACTCTGAAGTTAGCCACCAATTAATTACTGTAGTTAAAAGAGCAAAATGTATTAAAAAAATATTAAGAGAATATATTAAGTTATTATTATTATTATTATGCTATTGCATAATTTAACAAATAATAAAAAGCATTCCATATCTTCACCTCATAAATAGCAAAACGTGTGGTTGAATATGTAAGCTGTCGGAGAAGGGATGCAGATAGACCATTGTAGAGAGCTAAAAATCCTTGATTCTTCACAATATGGACAGCCATCTGCCCACCACTCATCTGTGTGACTTGTTGTGTTTGAAGATGGACCTGTTGAAAAAAAAATAGCAGTAATTTAACTGTTCACAGTAGTTACAAGGCTTACACCTCCCTTACTGTCATGAAATGATCAATGCAAGAAAAACTGAAATATACCATATATTAGACCTGGATACTTCCAAATGGTTCTGAAAACCATCAAAGCAGAGGATTAAATTATTTTTGCTTAATTTAAATACTTGAAGTATAATAACAGGTTATTAAAATTGGGGCACAATGACTATATATATTTGTGTTCATGTGAATTGCCAATCTAAACAACAGTTCATGAAAACCAACTCTTCATAATGCCACTGTTTACTACATCCAACACAAAGAATCGTCTAAATAGTGAACCACTACTCTACTTAAAAACTATGGATACAGAGTAGTAATTATTAGTTTGTAGAAATCTGGGGTGATTGCCCATTTAGATAAAGGTCCATGGATTGTTGTGGTATTCGGATACAGGATAAATAAATACTGTACAGTATACTGTACAGCGGAACCTCGGTTGACGAATGCCCTTCTCTACGAGCTCAATTTCTTTGTAAAATTTGACTCTGTATTCGAGGTTTGCCTCGGTTCTCGAGTTTGTTGATATATGTATGAGTCAATGAGCGGGTGGTTCTTCTTGGCGTGGCTGAGGTGCACCTCAGTTTACTAGTATCTCCTGCCTAATGACGACCAGCGCTCGAATTCTTTGTGAAGAGTTTCATTGTTTTTCTGATTTTTTTGTTTCTAAACATAAAAGTAATTATTATATATCATGCCATGGGTCCCAAGAAAGTCAGTGGTACAGTTCAACCTAAGAAACTAGTTGTGAGAAGAGGCAGTAGAGGATGTCCCTGCCTCATTTAGAAAATATGTGCAGTATGGGAAGAACTGCAAAGTATTGTTGAAAAAACGTACCCAGATAAAGTTCTAGCAGGCCTGTTACATTCACCTTTTTAATGACAACGTGATGTCTCACTACAGACAAGTGTTAAAACATAGGGAAAAATAAGTGTCTGCAGACAGATTCTTAGTAAGACAAGCAAGCAGTGAGCCACCAGGTCCTAATGGTATGCCTGCAAAACATAGGGGAGACAGTACCCCAGAAATGTCAGTCAGAGCCTGATATTATAATGGAAGGGGACTCCCCTTCCAAACATCTCTCTTCCTTCCCCCCTCCTCACCATCTTCCATATGCCAACAAGAGTCCTCAATAAAGGTAAGATATACTGTAGTACAACATATGAGTAAATTTCTGTATAAAATGTATTTTTAAGTTAACATTTTTGGGTGTGTAGAATGGATTAATTCAATTTACGTTATTTCTAATGAGAAAATTCGTTTCGTTTTACGAACCATCTCTTGAAACAGATTAAATTCATAAACAAAGGTACCACTGTATCAGCATCCCTGTTTATATAATTCTGGTTACATTATCTTGCACACAAATAGTGCAGCAAGTCCTATATCCTAGTGCAGGACACCATGGGAAGACATCTAACGTATTTAATATACAGGTATAGCAGTTATTACTTACTCCTTAGAAAATATATTTTCTCTGATAATTCAATAACATTTTTAAATAAAACTAAATTTCCAGTACAGTATTTTTACATCTTGTAATCCATTACACTACATAATTATTGTACAACTTGTTAAGAATTCACAGGAACCCTGCCTAGCTGTCAAAATATCAGATTTATTTTATAAGCTTGGGTCCCAATCTTCTAACCAAATAAAAACCCAATTCCAATTCATATTTGAAATCTTTCAGTATTTTGGTGTTACTGTACAAGGTGTATTAAACACTATTTTTTACTGTACAGAGGCAAAGGAAAGCACTAAGCCAATACGCCTATATAGCACTTGGAAGGGATATGAATATAAGTATCTGAGATAGGACAGAGGGATGGAATAAATCCCAATCACTTGGACTGTTGGGAACCAAACATCAACCTGCAAGAAGCGGGGTCGTTGCTACACCACCCAGACTAAGTGGTTGGCTTGGTGTTCAGAGATATTCTGGTCTAATTATTTTGAAATGCTACTTTTCAACACACCTTTAGAAGATCCAGGGGGTGAGTACAGCAGGCAGCTCCACAAGAAGCCACACCACCAAAGTACCATTTGGCTAACCGTTGCTCCCCCATGATGCTCTGTTATACTCTTGCAGTCACGTGTCCCTGTCTTAATTCTCTCTGAAAAAGGTTATCAAGAGAAACTGCAATTAATAATTCTGAAGCAGAATTTAATACAGGTATCATAACACAATCCAATTAATAAAGCTATTAAGAACAATAAACTTTTAAGGCATGGAAATTTTTTGCACTTGCAGTCATCTACAAGGTGGTCCAAAAGATCTAACAGACCAACACCCTCTGAATATAAGCACAATAGTATCTACACATATTGTACCTCTTTTTTTAATCAGTCTGAACAATCTGTGAGAGCTCCAGCATTATCTTAGCATAAAAAAATGTATCTTCACATTCTGTGAGGTATCATTTCCTATTTTGCTGAGTTAATGCATGAAGAGAAGATGTGTCAGAGCTTGTTAACTCAGGCTTGGCTCATTTCCCAGGATCTGAAAGGTGGTTACTGGCCTCATCCCATTAACCCAGGCTTTAGGAATTGGCAGAGGTGTCTAGTAGGCCATCTTTGTTGCTATTATCAGGCTATATCTTATGTTCTGAATCTGGCACCCAGGGTACTTACAAGGTTGACCTGAGAGGTGCTCATGGAGCTTTGTCTTTATAGGATATATACAGGACAGGTTTCAGCATGACAACTGGCTGATTTGGCGCCCATTCGTCTTGCCTGTCTACAGGCCAGGGATATTGTGCCTCCCCAATTAACCCACTTTCGGTTTCTATTCAACCGTACATAATTTTAGCATAAAATTGAGAAAAAAAATTATGACTTTTTTTTAGAAAAAAACTGGCAGATATCCCAGTTGTTTACAACCCTGTTGCTGATATGGAGAGGGTTGGTGTAGGACACTAAGGTTTCATTGGCAAAATATAATTTGCGAGTTTATTACAGTCTGGATTACACAGTCTGGTAATAATAATAATAATAATCATGTTTATTTCAGGTATTAATGTTTAATACCTGAAAAAAAAAAGATGGAGAAATGACGATGTTTCGGTCCATCCTGGACTCCAAAACGACTTGATTATGATCCAGGATGGACCAAAAAGTAATTTCTCCATCTTCTGATGTGTGGTTTTGTCATCACTATCTATCCACTCCCTGTAAAAACACTATAAATGTAATGTGTCCTTCAACTCGGGGATGCTGAACAAATCATAGCCTAGCAGCAGCATTGAAAAGGATCTTCCTTAATTCAAGCCCAGGCAAGCATAAAATGACCTTCGACATAGTAAGACACAGACACCAAAGGCACACCACGAGCTCATCAAGAGTCCCAGACCTCCAGCATCTCTCCGTCCACCCTGTGTTGAGGGTGAACTAGAGTTCCTAAACATCCCCACGAGTAGTAATTCCACACCATTACTACTCTTAAAACATAAACCTAGCCTAACCTACTCAAATTTAACCCATCCTAATCAAACAAATGCATAAACAAATGAAATTTAATATGATCTGTGTGACATCTGTATTGACTGCTAACAAATCATTATGCAACAATGTTGCTTAATATTACATAGTTTCATATAACATGACTTGTGTAACGCAATGCTCCCGTAACTATACACTGGCTATATAAACTAACTTCCCAAGTGTGTTCATACGTAATATTCCCTTACAGGTATTTTCACACGTATTGTCTGCCTTTATTATAAATAACTGAAACCTACACTCAAAGATTTCCATGAACTATGAACTTCAGTGAACAGGATTTCTCTTAGAGCTAAGACACCACCACCAAGGGTTCATAAGAAAAGCTTCAACCCTTCAGTACTAAATGAACCATTCGTGGATACACATTAATATAACCTCACACAGATGATCAAGGTGTAAGGTGAGTGTTGAGGAGTGGCACCAGAAGGGAGGACCGGCGCCAGGGAGGACGAGAGGGCCACCGGGTGCCAGGTGAAACACACTCTACCATCTGACCATTCATAACACACACCACTTTCGTACACACATACACAACTTTCACCCCATAACAATTTAAAAGTTACATTACGGTATTAGGTACTTCATAACTATTTTTCTACCCAATATTATATAATATATATATATGATGCACACCTAAATGGAAATGTTTAGATAATGTATAGTTATGTGGCAGATTAGATTATAAAACTGATATATGGGCAGCGTGACATGTACGAAGCGACCTGGCAACTCACTTGGACACTTGCCAACTATATATTGTAGTGTATTTATATAATTATATAAATATATATAGGGGTACCACCTCTTGTGCAAGTGTAGGGATCACTGAGCAAACCACACATCAGAAGATAATAATAATAATGATATATATATATTTAAATATATAGGAGGGGTACCACTTCTGGTGCAAGTGTAGGGACCCATAGCCTCGGAGAAGAAAATAAAGAGTACTCAGAGAAGACCTTGTGGATCCTCACTGAACACTTTGATATTTTCTTCTCCTACCACCCCTATTCTTTTGGTATGTGTGTGTATATATATATATATATATATATATATATATATATATATATATATATATATATATATATATATATATATATATATATATATATATATATATATGCGGAAAATCCACAGAGAAATATGAAATGAGGTGAACGTTTCGGCTTGTTAAAGCCTTTGTCAACACCAGACTGACGTTGACAGTCTGGTGTTGACAAAGGCTTTAACAAGCCGAAACGTTCACCTCATTTCATATTTCTCTGTGGATTTTCCGCATAAAATGATCAGTGTTTTGTGATCGTCAATTGCATATATATATATATATATATGCGAACAAGCCTGAATGGTCCCCAGGACTATATGCGAATGAAAACTCACACCCCAGAAGTGACTCGAACCCATACTCCCAGAAGCAACGCAACTGGTAACTACAGGGCGCCTTAATCCGCTTGACCATCACGGCCGTCAAAAGGAAGTGATAGCCGAGGCTATTTGAGCCACTTCCCCGACGGCAACTCGGATGGTAATCTTGGGCATAGCATTTCACCAAATCACCTCATTCTTTGGGGCACACGTGAGGAACACAAATGCGAACAAGCCTGAATGGTCCCCAGGACTATATGCGAATGAAAACTCACACCCCAGAAGTGACTCGAACCCATACTCCCAGAAGCAACGCAACTGGTAACTACAGGGCGCCTTAATCCGCTTGACCATCACGGCCGTCAAAAGGAAGTGATAGCCGAGGCTATTTGAGCCACTTCCCCGACGGCAACTCGGATGGTAATCTTGGGCATAGCATTTCACCAAATCACCTCATTCTTTGGGGCACACGTGAGGAACACAAATGCGAACAAGCCTGAATGGTCCCCAGGACTATATGCGAATGAAAACTCACACCCCAGAAGTGACTCGAACCCATACTCCCAGAAGCAACGCAACTGGTAACTACAGGGCGCCTTAATCCGCTTGACCATCACGGCCGTCAAAAGGAAGTGATAGCCGAGGCTATTTGAGCCACTTCCCCGACGGCAACTCGGATGGTAATCTTGGGCATAGCATTTCACCAAATCACCTCATTCTTTGGGGCACACGTGAGGAACACAAATGCGAACAAGCCTGAATGGTCCCCAGGACTATATGCGAATGAAAACTCACACCCCAGAAGTGACTCGAACCCATACTCCCAGAAGCAACGCAACTGGTAACTACAGGGCGCCTTAATCCGCTTGACCATCACGGCCGTCAAAAGGAAGTGATAGCCGAGGCTATTTGAGCCACTTCCCCGACGGCAACTCGGATGGTAATCTTGGGCATAGCATTTCACCAAATCACCTCATTCTTTGGGGCACACGTGAGGAACACAAATGCGAACAAGCCTGAATGGTCCCCAGGACTATATGCGAATGAAAACTCACACCCCAGAAGTGACTCGAACCCATACTCCCAGAAGCAACGCAACTGGTAACTACAGGGCGCCTTAATCCGCTTGACCATCACGGCCGTCAAAAGGAAGTGATAGCCGAGGCTATTTGAGCCACTTCCCCGACGGCAACTCGGATGGTAATCTTGGGCATAGCATTTCACCAAATCACCTCATTCTTTGGGGCACACGTGAGGAACACA